>NC_060119.1:522728957-523031988 GCF_021461395.2 Schistocerca americana | reverse complement strand
AATTGCAACAATGATTAACAAATTTCATACAATCTCCTTACATACTAGTTATGTCAAATTTAGAAACGTCATTCTGCTCAACTGCAGCAGTAATCAATGTTCATGAAGAAATTCCTTACAAGATTCGACAGTACAAGAGTAGGGAAAGTCCTACTCAGTAATTTGACTTCATAGTCACATAAGATAAATTAAACCTTCCATTTACATCATACAATATAAGCCGCTCGTTATGAAACAGTAAGATCAATTCTATCCCAAAAATTTGTATTCAAAAACTTCCTTTCTTTTTACCATAAACGTACATTAGTAAATAGTCTTCACATAGGTATTTCAATAAAATATTCACAGTGCAAACACTCCCAAACGTCTCACACTAGGAAACATCAATTCGATCCTACAAATTAGTATTGAAAATCTTCCTTTCTTTTTTAACATAAACGTAATTCTCGAAGCCTTGCATATTAAATCCTTAGAACCATGAAATGGGGCATTACAAATAGTCCCCCCCCCTTCTTTTTTTTGTTCATATAGTTGGTCCTCTAAATCGTGCATTTTAAATCCTAAGTACAATGAAATGGGGCATTACAAATAGTGATTTCACTTAACAGAGAACTGGTACACAGATATCTGACAAAAACATCAGAAAAAAATATTTAGAACAGAAAGAAGACTGAGAACTCAGAAAGGAAGAATAAGTTCTACAGAGCTCAAGGATACGGGGCACCAACGCCACATGGTGTGTCAGTTAAAGACAACCGACCCTCTACCCCATTTAGTCCTGTTGTGTAGAACAAATGGGTAATGTGTTATCACGTGTTAATGTTAAAATCATGTCAACCATGGAAATCATGTGTGAGAAAGAAAAGCAAAGTTAGTTATATAAATAACACACAGAGACAATAAAGAGCTTACTAATTACTGTAGCTGAAGATAATGGTAGTTATGGTGCACCAAAAGACATGAGTATTATGGAAATAAAAACACATTTAGGGAACAGGCATTAGGAATGGACAACACACTGAGCTCTGTCAAGGAGAGGTACTGTCATGTGTCAGCAAGTAGCAGTGTGACTAAACAGAAGTGTGCATAAATAGAAGCATATATGCGTAGTATGTGCCCACATAATCAACATCACAAAGTACAAAGGCAAAAGCATTGATTAAAATATCCATATGCAGTGTAGCACAAATACGATTACTGTCTTGCATTTCCGTATTGGGGTCTGTTGTTCGGAAACTGCCTACCGTTATTTCGGAAACGATTGTCTCTATTCTGTTGCGTTTCCGCGAAAGAGTGTTGACTAGATCGTGCATTATGGCCGGCCGCGGTGGTCTCGCGGTTCTAGGCGCGCAGTCCGGAAACGCGCGACTGCTACGGTCGCAGATTCGAATCCTGCCTCGGGCATGGATGTGTGTGATGTCCTTAGGTTAGTTAGGTTTAAGTAGTTCTAAGTTCTAGGGGACTGATGACCACAGCTGTTAAGTCCCATAGTGCTCAGAGCCATTTGAACCATTTTGAATTATGAGTTTCGTCTAGTTCAAGAAGCTGTAAGACGTCACGGAAAGTGTTAAAGTTTTCCGTGAGACTCCCTATCAGCAACGGAACTCGCAATGATCTTGGTAATTTGGAGGTACAGAACTGAATGAGACCAGACGGAATGTAAGGTTCTGTGAGATGTTGGTTTTGTTGGATCATGTAATCAAAATATTGCGTCAAGGTGCGGAATTGTGAGTTATGGAAAGGTGGCATATTTAAGAACTGATCTTTTACAGCACGCTGTGAAGTGGGATTCCAGTAAGCATCCAAAAATTGCTGTTGGAATGATTGGAAAGACAAGCATTGTCGTGCAACGTGTGGCATTCTCGTTGCAGGTTCACCCTCCAAGAAACTACAAACAAGATCTAACTGATGTGCGACTGGCCAATTCGGATGAAACGCAAAAGTAATTTGCTGAATCCAATCAAGCAGATGTAAGTCGTTCGGGTTATTCCGGAACGTTTTGAATTTCTTAATTGAAAGGAAGTGTTTATAATCGACATTGTCCTGGCGGGGAAAGGAAGAAACATCATGGGGGAGGGAAAAACTGCCTGGGAAGGTACTACCTTTTTGAGGGTAATCCTGTGAAAATGGAGCCTGTAAAGATACGAAGGGGGGCTGTTGTTGTAGATAAGCACCATTATTTCCCTGGTGTTCTGGGACAAATTTACGAGGCGCACTGTCGTCCAGCAATTGTTGCTGAATATCAGAAAGAGTATTCCGAATTGAATTTTCTCCTTTTTGCTGTTTGTTAATAGTGACTTTTTTGCTCTTAAATTTAGCCAGGGCTTGGTATTCAGTTGTTTATGAAAAATGAGCTAGGGTTGTATGGTCTGACTCATTGTCTGCGTGCGTTCCCAAAGCAGCTAATCTTTCGGTTATGTATTCTATCTGTGACTCGAATTGTTCACCCTGTTCACTGACCTTAGTTTCAAGATCAGTGACGTCGGATGTCAGGGAATCTGTACATGATTGTAAGACCTGTATTTGCTCTGAATGAGTAGCAGAAGTTTTTTGCAACTTGTCAATAACCTCTGTTGGAAGTACTGCATTGATTCTGTTCGTAATGTCAGTAATGTCACGGTTATGTGTTTCAATGATATTCTGTAATTTCCTGTCATTTGCTTCCTTGTATGTTTCAATAGTGTGTGTCAATTCCTGAGCACGCTTAGCGTTGTCATCACACAAGGCGTCTAATCGTCCCGTTAATGTTATGTTCTGCAATATCTGCACGGAATTGCGCAAATTGCGTATGTGCCGAGGTTCGCTCAATATATAGCTTATTATGTGCGTAGCGCCAATTCTTACTTTGATGCTGTCACGACCCGGCCACCTCCTGCAGGCATCTAGCTCCGACTCGAAACAAGTCTGCTGTCTCTGCGCATCTCCTCACCACTGCTCAGACTTTTACCGCGAGCACCTAGCTCTGTTAGCTGTCAAAGATCTTACTCCTCGAAGATGTACTACTCGTCCAACCTTGCGGTTGGGAACTATCGACATATTTCACTGGCTCTACCATGATCGAATCTCACCACATACCTTTCAATGTACCTCAGTCTTATAAGCTCTGGTAACTGCTGTTCTAACACACACACACATCAAAAAAAGTTTGGCATCACCCCAGTTCCCAGAACTCCTGAAGATAGACGTTGACTGTGGATATTGTATGTCAGACACAGTCCCTTTGACTGTTCAGAGATGTCACTAAACCCGCCGAAAGGTGTAAACAGCCATGCATGAGCAGCGCCTATTAGCCAGAGGAGGTCCCACAGCCGATCAGTTCTAGTCATTCCACCAGGGAGGAGGTACATGGCTCTTGTTGTCTGTTGTTCAACCATGCCTAGACGGTTAATACCGCAGTTCGATCGTGTCAGTATTGTTACCTTTTGCCAGGAAGGGCTCTCAATAAGGGAAGTGTCCAGGCGTCTCGGAGTAAACAAAAGCGATGTTGTTCGTACATGGAGGAGAGACAGGAACTGTCGATTACATGCCTCACTCAGTCCGCCCAAGGGCTACTACTGCGATGGATGACCGCTCCCTATGGATTATAGCTCGGAGGAACCCTGACTGCAACGACACCACGATGAATAATGTATTTCGTGCAGCCACAGGACGTTGTGTTACGACTCAAACTGTACGCAATAGGCTGCATGATGCGCAACATCACTTCTGACGTTTATGACGAGGTCCATCTTTGCAACCACGACTCTATGCAGAGCGGTATAGATGGGCCCAGTAACATGCCGAATGGACCGCTCGGGATTGGCATCACGTTCTCTTTAGCGGAGATCGTCGCATATGCCTTCAACCAGACAATCGTTGGAGACGTGTTTAGAGGCAACCCGGTCAGACCGAACATCTTAGACACACCGTCCAGCGAGTGCAGGAAGGTGGAGGTCTCCTGTTTTGTTTGGGTGGCATTATGTGGGGCGGACTTATGCCGCTGGTGGTCATGGAAGACGCCGAAACTGCTGTACGATAAATGAATGCCATCCTCCGACCGATAGTGCAACCATATTGGTAGCATATTGGCAATGCATTCGTCTTCACGGGTGACAATTCGGGCCCTATCGTGCACATCTTTTGAATGACTTTCTTCAGGATAACGGCATCGGTCGACTAGAGTGGCCAGCAAGTTCTACAGACATGAACCCTATCGAACATACCTGGGATGGATTGAAAAGGGCTGTTTATGGACGACGTGACCCACCAACCACTTTGAGGGATGCACTCGGAATCGCTGTTGAGGAATGGGGCAATCTGGACCAACAGTGTCTTGATGAACCTGTGGTTACTATGCCACGACGAATACAGGCATGCATCAAGAGGACATTCCACTGGGTATTACAGGGACCAGTGTGTACAGCAATCTAGATCACCGCCTCTGAAGATCTCGCTGTATGGTGGTACAACATGCAATGTGTGGTCTTGATGAGAAATAAAAAGGACGGAAATGATGTTTATGCTGATCTCTATTCCAATTTCCTGTTCAGTTTCCGGAACTCTTGGAACCGAGGTGATGCAAAACTTTTTTTATGCGTGTAGTAGGTCTTGTATATGACGTGCAGTTCCTGGTATGTGTTCAATATTGATATCTGTTCCCTCCATAAACCTGTATTTTTACTACTTTCATACTGGCCCACGACACACTAGTTCACCACAAAACACACATTAACACAGGTACGAATTTCGGAGTACGTTCTCAATACCGATGGTACTTCACTCGGTAAAACAGTCTTTAATTACTGCACGAAGTATTACTTTATAATAGGTCCGCACTATAGCTCTATAAGAGATCCGTTAATAGACATGTTTCTGCACTATTCACTTCGCCCTCACAGTGTTTTACACAGTTGGGTGGTACATGAATGTGGACCGTGAAAGATTCAAATACATTCTTTGCACCATTGTTCATTCTACAGTGAACTAACTCACCATTTACGTGCAGGCTGTCACCAACAAGCAACTTTCCACAAGTGCCGTCCTCGCACTGTTGTATCAAAACTCGTTACCTGTTGACACGCATCTAAAAAATGGCTCTGAGCACTATGGGACTTAACTTCTGAGGTCATCAGTCCTCTAGACCTTAGAACTACTTAAACCTAACTAACCTAAGGACATCACACACCCCCATGCCCGAGGCAGGATTCGAACCTGCGACTTAACGGTCGCGCAGTTCCAGACTGTAGCGCATAGAACCGCTCGGCCACAACTGCCGGCAGACACACATCTAAATTCTCCCTCTCACAGAATAGTACTACAATTACAACTTATTAAACTTTCTTTGGTTTAAACAATACGAGCGATTTTATAATTAATAAAAAATGTGCAATAGGAAACAGTAAATTGTATAAATAGAACGCATTCGCTCTCTGACAAGGGAGACACGCCAGTTGCCTCGTCCGATACACATGGTGAATGCTCGGCTATCTCAGGGGTCAGGTGGGAAATCATTACATCAATGAAAAGGAATCTAATAAAGTACTGAACTTTGTCATGCGTTACCGAGGGGGTGAGTCTGTTTAAACGTACATCTATTAAGAATTAAAGGGGTCTCAAACAGCAACTCGCGCCCAAGTGGCAATGATCGCCGCAACTCCTAAGACCTTTAGTGTGACGTACTGTGACCTTTGCCAAAGGATTTGTTGGCCCCGACACGCCAACTATGACGTATTACATCATACAAAAATATTAGTATACGGATTAAATGCATGCAGATATTTGGATTTACAGGGTTATCGTTTACGTTGAATACGATTAGTATGATTTTGTAGGTTAGTTCTGAAAATGTGTATTCCAGTTTCTGTAAATCAGTAATTTCTATGAAGCAGAAAACATCGCTGCACAACCACGTCGTATTTCAAGACAGATTTGTTGTACTGTATTGTGTTATTGGTACACTTTTCGCGTCAGTTCACAACCACAACTCGTGTTTTCGACAACATTCGCTATATTCATCACCAGGAAAGAAACTGACTTTCAAAGAATTAACGTTATCATACAGATGTAACTTCTGTAATAGCACCCACTTCAAACAGACGTTTGGCACACCTTTGAGATATGTAGAAATTTATTGTCTCACATACACATTGCTGATTCACAATGGACGTCATTACATCGGTTACACCTTCTTAAACAGTCAGTCTTTTCCCTTGACAAAAATAATAACTATTATTGCAAGAATCTCTGATGTTCAAGAAGAATTAAAGCGGTAAGGCCACCGTAAGCACATAGTACACAATCGCCACATGGTTCCGATGCCTTTGTTTCTACGAAGACATCGGCAGAAGTCATGCAATGTCTGTTTTGTTGGAGATGATACACAAACTATCAACAATGTTGCTTAGGTTTTGTATACTGGAAGATTCACAATTTCTATTATAGGCTACTAGGGATTGTAGAAGGGACTATAAAGTTTATGTCAGGAAGCCAGTTTTGAGATCTGCTCACTTTCAGATATCCCACTTCACAGTATTGTATGCAATGGCCGAGCTCCATAATGCATGTATCGAAAACGTTTTCTGGCTCGCCTCTCCATCACGTACCACTATCGTCCCACAATAACAACGGCTGTGAGAAACCGGTACGTTTGCAGCTAGGAGGGTAGACTGTGGTGTTCAACGGACGCGCACCGGAGTGTGTGGACCGTGTGCATGAGAGTATGTGTGGCAGATACTCTCTGCTGAACGAATAGCACGTCGGGCACGTGGAGCAAGTGTACAGCTAATTGTATGCGCTGTGTGCGTACCTCGAAGCTGGAAATTCGAAAGTCATACGATCTTCAAACTTTAATTTTAAATCCAAATGATAGATTTCCCGATGTGGGTCGCTTGACAAAACTGTACCTATTAAGCCCGTCTCCAGACGATAGAAGTCTGCAATAAAATAGTGTAACACACTACATGTTAACAATGAAATCAGTATAGTAGGAGAAATAACTAAGCATTTGCATTCTTCGCATCACTGTCCATTATTACAACGGAGAAATAACTAAGCATTTGCATTCTGTGCATCACTGTCCATTACTACAACCCAGTGGAAACTAATGGAAGCGCTTCTGCTAGCCTGTAACATCTGTTAATGGAAAAACAGTTACAGCGAAGCTAAAATTGATGTATCAGTAACATTATTTTGTACCATGTAATTCTTTATGCAAATTCAGTGTGACAATACTCTTGCGTACCACATACACGATAAGCTGTTATGTATGAGTACAATGTGCTACGTAAACCTTGCGAAAGAATATAGTAAAAAGTCAACCGTGACTTAAATCACAGTAAAAGTGTACAACAAATCGAGGACAGATAGTAGACCATTCACGCAGTCGGAGGAATAAATGGCATAAGGTAGCGGCAAATATTTACTAATCAACGAACCTATTTAACAAAAATGCTATGCATTTTCTTTTATTACTTTTGGAGTCAAGCGATCTTAATCTTACGAATATTCTCGCCAATGGACAACAAAATGTAGATAATTTTGCTAACAGAAGCCTGTGAAACGTAAATAATATTTACAGGGAGGAGCAAATAAAAGTGGCCCGGAGAATGGAGTTCCAGGTTGCAAAGATACACAACAGAATAATGCAACTACAGTATTAACCTGTCTAAAGCAGATACTGAAAGTCACATTTATTGACACTTTTTGGCACTGGTCAGCTAGTGACTGAAGGCGGGTCGAAGCTGCACTGCTCTAATTGGTACAGTCTTATCCGGTATGTTCTGCTGCAGCTCTTGAAGACTATGAAGGCTGTTGCGATACGCCTGAGACTTGAGGGCCCCCCACACAAACTAATCGCACTGACACATCGAGCGCACGGTCGACGAGACAAGCCGGTCACTTGCGACAGGCGTCAGGTTGATTCGGTAGGACCTTGAAGAATTTTCTGGTGAACTCCTCCAACATTTACTAAAGCACGTTTCGGAATGTTTTTTGACTTGTCAAAAACAGATCCTGTCTGACGCCATTTTCGGACTAAGTGTTGCGTGGCACTCTTTACCGGCACTTCGACAACATTAATATTCTCAGCAAACAACTGACCACTCCGTTTCCACGGGTTTGTTGTCACGTAACTTTCCACAACGAACATCAGCTCCTCCACTATGAATAACATCGTCAGCTTTCCAGTGCTCCACTCACTCTGACAGAGCCCGCGCTACGTTCTGCAACGGTGGGGATCACGTGGCACTTGTGCTCGTGGTGTGCGCTTGTCATTATATGCATACATTTACGTCCAATCGAATCCTCTCAGCTGGGCTACTTTTATTTGCCCTACCCTGTATTTTGAAAAGCTTCAAGTCGGGAAATGTGCATCAGTAGTTCGAAACACTACGCAAATAAATAATGTTATTGAAGTAAAACCCCATAAACACTGGAGCTGATTGCGGAATACACTCGTAAGCTTCATAGAAAAGGTGTGTTATCACAGTGCCGTATCAAGTATGATATTTAATGTATTTAATTTCTTGGAAAATTAGACTCTGCAGTGTACTACACATATCCAAGACGAATATAAATAGTGGATTATGAACACCATCGACAGGATGGAAATGGTTACACGTTTCCTCCACGATTTAGAACGTAATTTAAGAAAAGTGTTGACTTTTCAATGAGAATATAGCTTCTCAATTGACAGTTAAAGTGGAACAATTTTGTTCACACTGCGTTAAAATTCTTAACGGTGTTCAAGGCATACCCAGACGAAAGTTAAAATGACATGGGTATTTCAAAAACATATTAAGAAATTGCGAATTGGATATATGATGTTTTGTAGGTCATCATTTCCTCAACTAGTTGCCGGCCTCGGTCACATCTAATCCATTTCAAAACTTTCCATAATTCTCATACATCAGGTATTGTGTTCTCCATATTTGTTTTTCCTTTCAAGACCACATAACTCAGACCTCAAAGCATTAAGATACATAAATACCAGAACGCTATCGCTATTCTAGAGACTTTTGCAACAACCGTTTTATCACATATAGTACTGTGAATGCACTTGTTTGTATTTTTCCTGTAAGGCAAGTGTTCTATTCAACCGATTTAAGGTCTATGTAAGTCGTTCTCATTCTTCTGGATCAGCTCAGCGTCGACCAAGAGTTACGATTTAGTCAATTTGTCTTTCATTTTGTTTGAGTAAAGGATTATGGATTTTTATTTTATTACAGTTTACCTTCAGAATTGTCACGACTGCCATTGACACTGAAACTCAGTTTGGCCTATTTAACTGTTACCTAATGTGCTATTATCAGAGCTTGATATCTGGATTTTTTGATGTTTTATTCATTCACAGTTAAACATATGCATGTAAGGAACATATTTATTCCGTCTTTTATGAGAAATGCATTACGGCAGTTTTATAGTGCATATAAATGCATATATAATGGAATAGTGGATACTTACATAATTTATGCACATTTATGCGTTTGATTAACTTTTATCAACAATGATTATTGTAATACAAATATTTGCGAATGACACTTCAAGAATAAAAGAAAGACACCAGTAAATTAGTTTTTTGTTGGTCTGTTTGTGTGGAAGGTCTTGTAATCGGATTTTGATATGATTCGGAGGTGCAGGCCGACCGGCCGAGGGCGTCATCAAAAACCATAAAAAGACAACAGCTGTGGACAACAACGGAGACGACAACCACAGCTATTGACGGATACGACCAAACGGCAAGTCGAAAAGCGATCCACATCGAGAGCCTAGAATATCAAGACTAGGAACCGAACAACGATGAGCACGACGTATGATACAAGAGCGCAGCTGTTTTCTGAGTCCCCGCCAGTGATTACTTTTTCCGTCAAACCAACAACCGAAAATCCGTCACAATGAAATATCTCCATGTTTTCTTGCAAAAATAAAGAAAAAGTAAAATTTGTTTTAATACATTGCACTCATTACTTTGTTTACGCATCGAGTAAAGATTTTAAAATGCACCAGAATCCGTCAAAATCAGATATCCACACATTTCCTTGCAAACAGAAAGACGAAATTAAAATTTATTTTAAACATTACACTCACACCTAGTTTACGAGACGGAGAAACATTTAAAAATCCGACAGACTTGGCCAAAAAGTAAAATATATATTGTTGTGAAACTACACCACATTTTAAAGGAACAGTAACAAGCAAATTTAAATGCTCTCCATTAAATTTCGGGCCTGCAGTCACACATATTCAAATTCTTCTTCTAATATTTGGGCTGTATAACTTCCCGTCATCTTCCGAATCAGACGACAGCAGATGGCTGGACAGTATACAGCCAAAATTACGTGCAGCGCGCCCAAAATTTAATGGAGCAGTCATTGCGCCACGAAACCGTGAAGATGCGCGAATTTAAAGATATTTACTCCACTACGTTGATTAAAATAATAACGTTTCATCCACGTCGTCCTGTAACTCCTGGGTACGCAGCCCTTGTGACAATTTGCTTCAAAGCATGCTCTGGTAAGACGTAATCATGACAGAACTTGTTCACACGCGTAAGTCTGGACCGTACAGTGAGAATTGCGTTTACCATATTTGTTTTAAGTCTATTCCCGAGGGAGCATTTCACGTTGTTTAGCATACTAAATGCTCTTTCGACCTCAGTATTTGACCAAGGTAACACCAAAAATATCACTCTAAAATCCGCGAGCTCCTGAAACGGATTTTGGTAATAAGCGTCTTTTCATGATGCGATAGCTTGCCAAAGTGCTGCTGCATTGACGCCATTTTTCCATTGAGCAGAAGTTAATTTTGACCACTGAAAGTCAATTTTTGTTGTTTCGTGTCAGGTAATCGAAATTCCTGAGATAGCGGGATTATACTTTTTTTTCACCACCCTCAAACACTGTCCTGGAGCAATTCGGCACACTTTTTGCAAAACCTTGACATTATTCGGCAGTCGCCTCTGCATCTACTCTGTTAAGCAAAGTAGAAAATTTTCTCATCTACTGCGAAAAACTTTTGCGCTTCCTGCGTTAGTTTTATGTTCTTTTATCATATTTACCAATGAGACCTCCACCTCATGCACACGATAAGTATTAGAGAATTTGTATTTTCTAAGGTCTACCGTTGGCAAATCCCCCTTATAACCGGACACGACAATCCGTAAAACCTACAATATGGAGAACCAAGTTTTACAGTAGCTTTTTAACAGTCCGTGTACTTGGTTGGAATGATTTATTGACTTTTGACATTCTTCTAGTGTTGGTCTAAGAAACAAAAGAGTACATAGTTTATAATAGTGCAGCTGTATAGCAATTAGTCTGATGTCTGGATATTTCAAAATGTGTCTGTACTTCAAGCCACTGCTTTAAAATGCGATTAACAGCAACTTCGGTCGATAGCCACCCTGTGTCTGATGGATGTATAATTTTAAGGGGTTCAGCTCCATCTTTTATTGCTTCAGACAACTCCCTAAGCATGGCTTGTCGAAAAGATTTACAAAACCAAGAAAAAGTTTCTCAAACTAAAACTCAGGATTCCTTGGTAGCATTTGGGCAGCAGAGGACACTGCTAACTGAACTGAATGGCAAATGCAGGGGATCAATACAAGATTAGCGACCTCACTTTTCAGTTTCTGGTGAACCCCATTGTTAATACCCACCATTACGGAGGCATTATCTGTACTAATTCCTCTCATTTGTTTAATCTCTAGACCCTAACCTGAAAGTAATTACTTTAGTGCAGTTACAATACATTCATCAGTCCCCTTTCCCCTGTTCTAGTTAAAAAAATTCCTAAAAAGGTGGAAATATATCTGTTTTATTTTGTTTTGAAAACTATACAAGGCAGACAGCCAAAAATTTCGTTACAGATATGTCTGTTGATTCATCTATAAGAAGACTGAAATGTCCATCACCAACATCTTCCTACAGATCATATTTTAAAGTGCTGAAAGGGAATGTTCATGATCAAAGTACTGCTCTACGTACAGTGTAGCCGTAAAAGAGATGCAAGGTCAGCATTTAAAAAAAAAAATTCTTGGTTAGATCTGAAAGATGGTCAACGGATCTAATTGCACAGTGATTAACTACAAACAGTGTAAGAGCAGTTTCGGCAGCTGCACGTTGGTACGTATGTTCGATAGACTGAAATGGCAATGCTGACTGTCGTGAAGATAAAAAAGGTTCACCTGCTTTTATATGTTTCTTACTTTTTGCACGCAGAAGTAAACCTGAAAAACATACATTCAGGTCGCATTGACAATACTTACACCGCACACTACTAGGTTCTGCTGACACTTCTAATAACCAGTCGTTTAATTGTTTATCACTTAACTACTCTTTTCTAAAATTCGTACATACCGCTTGACACGCTTTTCAGGTATCTTTAGCCTGCCTTAAAAACAAACAGAAAGACACCAGTTGTTAAACACACAATACCTCACTACAACCCTGTAGTCTGTATGGTACGCAGCTCTTCAGTTATGATCGGTAGCAGTCGGCAGCAGCTGGGAGGATTTGTGCTCTAGTGATTTGCAGATGTTCGTTCCCAACAGTGCAGCGTAACATTAGCCGATGTTGACTGCATTGTCGTTTTATTTGTTGCTGAGTTGAGGTGTCGGCCACAGTCTTTTGTTGCGCTATATTCATAGTGATTTTTACGAAAATGTGTGATCACGCGCTTGCAGGCTCATCACGGGGCAAAAGAAAGCTGGTTATCAGGAGCTCATTGAAGCTCAAAACATTGTTTTCGGTTACCTGCACTGGGTGTTTATAATACATGGAGGTGGAGTTTGGTCACTCCCCTCCAACCCTCGCATCACATCATTCCACGCAGCATAGCTCGTCCTCTCTCTCCCCTCTGCCCGCAATCCCACTCGACAAATGCCAAGTTAAACCCGCGAGACCGTACACTAACGCATTACTCTCACTGTCCAGAATTCGCGGCATTAAGTCGTAGAGCAGATGATATTTTTGTTAGCGCACTGCTGGTGCTAGACTCACATATTGTACATTTAAAGTCAATTCGAATCCTGGTGGTGGATGATACTTTCACTGCCAGTATTTTGCCGACCAGGGGAGGGAAGATGGTAGTTTAAACTTCCTGATCGCCAGTTTTTGCGCCAGTGTCCTGGATCAAATTCCAAATCTCTCTACAACCTCTCATGAAGTGAGGACATGTGACACTGTTGATGGTGATTCGTCCGTCGGATGAGGATGTTAAGTTCGGCGGCCCCCTTGATGCTTTTCGAGAGAATTTCGCTATGTGCCAGCACCGAGTTTCAACCTCTCCTTCCTCATCCATAAAAACACAAACACGACACCGCACAGTACCAGCAATCATCACATTCATCCTTATGTACAGAAACACGGTCGACACTTCGTAGCAGGTCGGAGGAGGGCAATGGTATAACCACCTCCACTAAGACCCTTCCCAGGATGGTGCTTCAAGATCCCTGCTTCTGCTCCCTACACTTTGTTAATGAGTGTAGGACTCTTACTTCCTATTGTAACTGAGCTGGTGCGCTCCTGGCGCTAGTCTCCATCGATCGTCACCCCGATCGTCTGAGTCGATTTTCGATGCCTGCTTGGGTTTCGTATCTTTGACGGATGGCTATTTAAATGCGGCGCGCGCGCTCTCTAGGTCTTCAGTTCGGATATCAGCTGTGTCAGCAACAGTCAAGCGTGGCGTTGTGCCTGTGGCGAGTGGCCGAGTCCTTTCAACGAAGGAGCGTGGGCCGCTGCTGCGGCGTGTTTAGCCGTTGTAATGCAGATCCGCTGCCGACGGTGATTGGCGTTCCTCGGATATGTGAAGGACAGATTTCCTTCCTGTCTCTTGCATGTGATTCAAAGCCAATGAACTGGAGTCGTCAAATTGTTCATCGGTTGGTTCTGTTCATGATAATTGAATACCCCTGTACACTGAAAACCATCTTGGCTGTTTCAGTTACCTTTGATCTTGCTGCCTGATATGCTGACGGCATTTAAGGGAGTGCTAGTGACGCACAACCAATAGACATCAAGCCGTGTTTAATACATACCAAGTAGTGCGTAAGGTTGTACCTGTAATTCGGAAGCGGGCCGAAATATTTTTCCCTAATTCCATTTCTATTTTATTATTTTATTTGTTGTTTTAGAGTTTGTCTAATCAAATCTTAAGAGCCACTGTCACATATGTTAAGTCTGCTTAAGGTTCATTTGTGCCACGTGGAATTAAAGGTTATGGCTAACTGGTTGGGTTAATATCCTTGTATACCTGCTGCATCAGAATTTTGTATGTCACTGATGTGTTTATGTTTCAGATAATTGGCGGTGGTCAACGTGAGCAAGCTCCGATCGAGGTATCACGGTGGAAGAGTGAAAATTAAGGACCTGGCACTGTGGCTATGGTTACGTGGTTAACGTGCGGTGATTTCATCTTGCCGGTGGAGCGTTGTGGTTTTCCGCACGCTTACGTGTAGATCAAAGTTGAGTATATTTTTATTTCACCTCCGGGTCCGTGCATCTCCTGTATCTGTTAGAATCTTTCGGTTTGCTCTCCTCCATCACCAATTTTTCGTCACGTTCAGGCAGTCCCATATTAAGACGGTTTCATATGTTATTATTATACTGAATGTATTATAATCCTGTTAATTTGTCAGAAATTTTAAGACGAATTTCAGAAAGATCTGAGCTTATTGGACTTAATTCATCCCATTAGTTGTGGAAGTAGTTTTAGAGTTTCGATGTGGATTATATGAAAAACAGTTTCAATGTGAGTTATGAAGCTTGTGAGGTCAGTTATGGCAGTTATATTTTAATAATAATGGATTTATGGATATTATTTTATTTAATGAAAGTTGGTTCAACAAATTTTAAAAGATCTGGGTTTGTTGGACGTAATGCGTTCTTTAGCTGTTGGAAGTAGAGTTCTGATGTGACTCATGTGACAAACAATTCCATCTAAGTCGTGAAGTTTGTGTGATTTGCTTCACCCAGTCAAATTTAATTAATGATGTTTTTATGAACATTATTTTAATTAATGAAGTCTGGTTGAGACAATTTTGAAAAATGTATGGTTCTATAATCGTTGCTACTGTTAATTTGATAAGTGCAATACGTTTGTAATTAAGAAGTGGTTGGCAAACTACAAACTGGTTATGTGTTTAATTTTGATGTGTTGCAAGAGTCCCACATATCAGTAACTTTGCTTACAAGAGAAATTAGAGCCGTTTGCCACCGAATATAGCCCAACACAGTGAGTGAAACTTAGAGTTTTATTACAATACTTCCATGGCACGGTCTTGCAACTGCACAAAGATTTGCGTTCGTAGTAGTTTCATCCCAGAATTATTTTTTTCAAAACTAAATAAAGCCAGGTAAATTAATCAAATAAAAGACCCAGCTTTAACAATATCCGTCAAAAAATCCGTCAATCGTCAAAAGTTGATTTTCCCCATCACACAGCATGAAATTCCGTCAAATTTGACGGACAATCCGTCAAGTTGCCAACGCTGGCCCGCGCTGTCGGCTTTCTAGGGCCCCCATTAGCGCCGATAAGCTGACGCGGCCGGCCTATCCTAAGCGCTTTGGCGGCACAGCGCTTTGGCGGCGACAGCAAGGCTCGCAGGACATAGGGCGCCATCTAGCGGCTGTTGTCTAGGTCCATGACTTCTGGCAGGTAGCCCAAATTGTCGGATCGGGATGCCATGCGGAAAATCTTTAAATAACGGTTTAGTCACCGCATCGTAAAACTTGGTATGGTTCGTATTGTGTTAAAAACGAAGCCGTCTGCCGCACTGGTAACATTTCAAAGATATAAATGTGTCACTTTCAACCAACTTTTAAATTTGTAGCAAGTGTGTTGTTATTCGTAATTCCGGACCAGGAGGACACGGAATATTATGACGCCACGCTGTAAAGTAATGCCTCCGAATTTTTTAATTCTGTTCTCAATATCGGTTGAGGTACTACATGTCAAGCATATTACGAAGACAGCAGCACTGGCGCAGGTTGCAGCCCTCAATATGTAACATGGCGATGGGTAACTATGTCGGTGCGTGAGGAACAGTGTGGTGTCATCGAGTTTCTAATCACGGAAAAGTGTCTTCAGTTGAAACCCATAGGTAAATGGCAGTTGTCTGCGGTGATGACTGTATGGACATCAGTAATGAGCGACGTTGGGTTGTTCGTTCTAAATATGAAGGAAACGGTGATATTAATCTCAGCGTTTGTAACAGAGCAGGAAGTGGAAGACCGCGAATGGCAACCCACTAGACTACACTCCTGCAAATGGAAAAAAGAACACATTGACACCGGTGTGTCAGACCCACCATACTTGCTCCAGACACTGCGAGAGGGCTGTACAAGCAATCACACGCACGGCACAGCGGACACACCAGGAACCGCGGTGTTGGCCGTCGAATGGCGCTAGCTGCGCAGCATTTGTGCACCGCCGCCGTCAGTGTCAGCCAGTTTGCCGTGGCATACGGAGCTCCATCGCAGTCTTTAACACTGGTAGCATGCCGCGACACCGTGGACGTGAACCGTATGTGCAGTTGACGGACTTTGAGCGAGGGCGTATAGTGGGCATGCGGGAGGCCGGGTGGACGTACCGCCGAATTGCTCAACACGTGGGGCGTGAGGTCTCCACAGTACATCGATGTTGTCGCCAGTGGTCGGCGGAAGGTGCACGTGCCCGTCGACCTGGGACCGGACCGCAGCGACGCACGGATGCACGCCAAGACCGTAGGATCCTACGCAGTGCCGTAGGGGACCGCACCGCCACTTCCCAGCAAATTAGGGACACTGTTGCTCCTGGGGTATCGGCGAGGACCATTCGCAACCGTCTCCATGAAGCTGGGCTACGGTCCCGCACACCGTTAGGCCGTCTTCCGCTCACGCCCCAACATCGTGCAGCCCGCCTCCAGTGGTGTCGCGACAGGCGTGAATGGAGGGACGAATGGAGACGTGTCGTCTTCAGCGATGAGAGTCGCTTCTGCCTTGGTGCCAATGATGGTCGTATGCGTGTTTGGCGCCGTGCAGGTGAGCGCCACAATCAGGACTGCATACGACCGAGGCACACAGGGCCAACACCCGGCATCATGGTGTGGGGAGCGTTCTCCTACACTGGCCGTACACCACTGGTGATCGTCGAGGGGACACTGAATAGTGCACGGTACATCCAAACCGTCATCGAACCCATCGTTCTACCATTCCTAGACCGGCAAGGGAACTTGCTGTTCCAACAGGACAATGCACGTCCGCATGTATCCCGTGCCACCCAACGTGCTCTAGAAGGTGTAAGTCGACTACCCTGGCCAGCAAGATCTCCGGATCTGTCCCCCATTGAGCATGTTTGGGACTGGATGAAGCGTCGTCTCACGCGGTCTGCACGTCCAGCACGAACGCTGGTCCAACTGAGGCGCCAGGTGGAAATGGCATGGCAAGCCGTTCCACAGGACTACATCCAGCATCTCTACGACCGTCTCCATGGGAGAATAGCAGCCTGCATTGCTGCGAAAGGTGGATATACACTGTACTAGTGCCGACATTGTGCATGCTCTGTTGCCTGTGTCTATGTGCCTGTGGTTCTGTCAGTGTGATCATGTGATGTATCTGACACCAGGAATGTGTCAATAAAGTTTCCGCTTCCTGGGGCAATGAATTCACGGTGTTCTGTTTTCAATTTCCAGGAGTGTATTTGGAATTTGGCTGATGAACCCCTCAGAGGAAATGGTCGGATAACACAGACACAGCTCCTAGGTAAGTGTGGCGTGGAAAGGCATCATTTCATAACTACAGTACAGAGAACTGCGTGTACGGTGGGTGCGTGTAATCCTCCTGACAAGAAACAAAGAAGACTGGACATCAGTCAACAATTCCTTTTGCGTTTTGAGCGTGAGGATTCTCGCTTCCTTAACGACATTGTGGCAGGTGATGAAAGCTGTGGTCACCATTCTGACCCAGAAAACCAGAAAACATCAATGGAGATCCACCACGAAAGAATTGAATTGAAGTTTACGTTTCTTCATGGATGCGTACAATGTGCTACAACGATAGAAAAAACATAATGCTTTTACAGTAAGTTGCATAGCCTCTTTTCGGTACTGTAGTGTGACTTCATGTGAAGTTGCCACGTACTTCTCTTCTCATAAAAACAGTTTACATGACAGAAGGAAATCGTGTCATCCAGCAAACTGTGAAATGTTTTTAATTGCTTACTGCAATAAAAACAGCTAATGATAAAATAGGTAGTGAAATAGAGCAGGATAGAGACAGAGAGCAATAATATATTAATTCTGTTAATAACTGAGTATAAGAATAAATTTAGAATTCGATATTTCATCAGGATAAATAAACATGAGAATTCTGAACAGGTGTAATTTATGAACATACGTACCAAAGTCTTTGTGCCTATATGCTTGCATATATTCACATAATGTAGCGGATAAAAAGCCGGGGTGTATTCATATAACATAGTGCACAAAAAGCTCTAGTTGTCACATTTTGACGTAAATCTGTGCAATGAGAAGGATAGTATGTAGCCCAGAAAAGGTCGGCCAACTTGGTGGAATTCATTGTTCAGTTCTCCCGGGTACTTGTGCATAAACCACCTCGTGAAATACAGATAAATGGTGAGGTCATTTAAAATGAACAGAGCATTACACAGTGAATTTCCATATCCAACTTTCTCTGGTTTATACTGGGGTTCTCTTGACATACGTTTAAATCCTTTCTCTGCAATCCGCTACTGGTCGATATACTATCACAAAAATATCTTCATTTCGTTTTTTAATGATTTCTGTGTAATTCTATATGTAGTGCCTCGTATCAAGACGACTCATATTGTGATTTTAGAAATTTCTCCTTGGTCTCCTTCACGGCTTGCTCAGAGTAGAGATGGAATAACACTGCACGTAGACTGTAACCCCAGCTCAGATCGATACCAACTGAAACTGCATTTTCTTTTACTTTGTCTATCATAACTGAAGTCGTGTTTCTGTACAAGTTGTAGATAAGCTTTTGCATCTTCTACTATATCTCTGCTGTATTTCGAATTATGGATGTCTTCCAAACAACACTGTCAAGTTTTTTCTCTAATGTTACCATAAATTTAAGTTTTTGTTACTTACGCCTATCGTCTTAGATACGTCGTATGAAGATGTTATTATACTCTGCTCACCGTTTTTTTCCTTTTTCGTTCTTTTTACCTGTCTTGTCATATCAAAGATGAGTGTTCTATTACTGATTTTGTGTACCTTTTTATATACGTTTTGTAAATGCCATCTGTGCAATTGTTATTGTCAATTTTCTGTTTTTGTGTGCTGTTAAAATATTTCTATGGGCATAAATGTTGTATTAATGTAAAATATTGATGTAATTAGTTACGAGAGAGACGAAGTTTGAAATGTAATCGATTAGTCGCTTTGCAAAGTCGTAATAGAGCAATCTGGAAAAAAATGTAGAGACTGAATATTGTCAAGCGTCAATGAGAGAACTGTGTGTTCATAGCAACAGCTCTGTATTGTTTTCTGTATAATGCGGACTATTATCAATAGACATCGCGAACTGTGAAGCTTAAGTACAAATATTGTCGTTGTGATGGACTAATATTTCACAAAGTAAATCGAAAGCTACGACAGTTCGACAATGGAGTAACGTGTTTACTAAGTGGACTGTTTTTCATACGGAACACGTGCTGTGAATTGTAAATATATACATGAAGCATGTTTGGTCTACATCGCCGACTGCAGATGCTTCAACAACGAGGAGGCCGTAAATAACTCATTTATTGCTGCATAGCTGTACAAGCGGTCCAGTTCCAAGAGGACAATTACAGAGGCAGTTCTTAATAAGGAGTACACTAACATAGTCCAAGGGCCGCCATCTTGGGATGAAGTGACACTATTTCCCGAAACCGTTTCCTCATACAACTTATGAATGTTGGAGAGCTGTTCTCTCTGAAATTTGTTGAAAAAATCGTACGTGATAAATACGTTTTTGCTGAAATTACGTTTACAACACTCATTGTTGTTACCTATCACTCATAACTTAATTCCCAGGCATCTTGATTCATACCTTCTTTAATATAAAAAGGCTGAACTGGAACTGCTTCTCCATTGCAATTTGTTTTTTGTATTGCACATACTTTATCCTTTAACATTGCTTTCATTTTTGTAGCATTTACACGTGCTGTACAGTCATCTGCATTCAGACCAAATTTTCAGTTTTATGTTCTCTTCCTTTCTTTATTACACTTAAATTTTTATTAACACTGGTTGTGAGTGTTATTCCTTTATTTTGCATGTTCATCCAAATTACGTGACGAATTATGCGGTTTTTTTTACAGTAAAATACGCTAGCTGTTTAGTATTCGCCATTAAGCCAGCTAGTTACTACCCATCGGGAAAGAGTAGATAGATTTTTAATGCGGGAATATTTAGACCGGGAGAAAACTTTAAATCTGAGACAAATGCGTTTTAGCTGGCACTTGTTTACTTTTCAGATCTACTATTCCAGAGCAGCTGCGTGATCGTTCTTACCCGCTTGGTTGAATGTCAGTAACTGTTACGGTCTAACTGAGTGTAGCATCCAGTAAATTCTGAGAGTACACAAAATTTTACAGTTTTAGTTATTCCAAGATTACATACCAGAGTCACTCATTTCAATAGAAACGGATCACGTTTCGTTCACTTTTACTACTTCTTGATTAAATTCAGCAAATAAGAATAGACGCATCACGAAAGAACCATTGCAATGTGACGGAAATTGGTAGAGGTGGTGTACAAATACAGACAAACTCGTGTTTGCAATTTAAGGAAATTTGGGTGACTTATTCAAGAGAAAGAGTCACAAATTAAGCCAGTAATAAATGCGCTGGTCCACATCTGGTCTTTATGCGAGGGGTTGTTCGACTTGGCATTGATTGACAGAGTTGTTAGATCTCCTCCTGATGGATATCGTGCCACATTCTATGCAACTGGTGCGTTAAACCGTCAAAGCTCCGAGATGGTTGGAGGGTCCTGCCCATAATGCTTCTAACGGTCTGAATTGGGGAGAGATTCAGTTACTTTACTGGCCAAGGTAGGGTTTGTTTGGCACGAATACAAACAGTAGAAAGTGTCTGCCTGCATGGGAGGAATTTGTCTAATTGAAATGTAAGCAGAGCATGGGATGCCAGGAAGGACCACTAAACATCGACGTGCCACTGTGGTGCAAGGGTGACGCGGATGACAACCAAAGAGATCATACCATGAAATAAAATGGCACCTCCATACAGGTCTTCGCTGGTTATCGCGATTCATTAAGAAGCAAGACTCATCTCTGAA
This sequence comes from Schistocerca americana, assembly GCF_021461395.2. Taxonomy (NCBI): domain Eukaryota; kingdom Metazoa; phylum Arthropoda; class Insecta; order Orthoptera; family Acrididae; genus Schistocerca; species Schistocerca americana. Next base: position 523,010,708 of record NC_060119.1, on the reverse strand, counting down.
GACAATTTTACTCCAGTCAATAGGATTCAGGCCGAAAGTGCGCAACACCACTGCAGACAGACTTGTTGGTGTACAGAGTTAACCGTAGTCGGCACCATTGGCACCGTGAGCTCAGACCCCTCTCTGTGAGCAGCCTTTTACTGGTTCTTGTAATCACTGAAGCACCAGTTGCTCGTCAGATCACAAAGACGAATCATAGACTCTGAGTGTCTCTCTGACGATTGATCGATCCTCGGATTCAGTCGCTCCCATCTTGGCGCTGCGTTCGGCCATGGTTCACCCACTAATGTCGACATCACCTAATAGTAAAATAGCTTCTGTTCAAATATCGAGCGATTGACCGATTACTCAAACTGGTTTCTTTGAGCACAGCTACATATCCTCTTTCAAACGCTGACATCTACATACGAGATTGTTCAAACACCTGTCTTCGAAGCATAGCTACCGCGGAAGTGAGTACACAGAATGGCATTCGAAAAGGTTTTGAGCCCTGGTATCGATATGTTCCCTGTTTATTGCCCTGGTCAACGATATTGTGAAACTGCACTGCAACGTCACACAGTAGTCGGCAGCCAAAGTTTACAGTTTTGCATTTTACGTCGATACCTGTACGAAAATTAATTTGTGACCAATTTCCTTAACTCCTTCTTGGTGTGCCGTGCAATATTTTTGTCTTGGAGGCTATTACAGTGGCTCCCGTTCCGTTACAGCCCTGTAGGCTGTATCGCTTTGGGTATCTTTGCGGAACCCAAACGGATCACTACGAAGCTGGTTTCTGCTGCATCTTGCAGCCTTTTGTCGTGCTGGTGGAATGAATTTGCAGTTGCTGGCTATCCCAAGAATCTCAATAATTCTGAGGCAATCTCGACTACTGCCGGCCGCTGTGGCCGAGCGGTTCTAGGCGCTTCAGTCCGGAACCGCGTAGCTGCTACGGTCGCAGGTTCGAATCCTGCCTCGGGCATGGATATGTGATGTCCTTAGGTTAGTTAGGGTTAAGTAGTTCTAAGTCTATGGGACGGTTGACCTCAGATGTTGCATATGTTCCCTCACGTTATATGGTAGGGTAGTTCATCAGTATGCCAAGCGGCATGTTTTTCTTTCTTGAGGACCTGCAGTTGATCCATAACAACGATTCACTACAGCACGAAAATAAAGTAACAGTTCGCGGCCGAGAAACTTTCTATTCAAACTGTGGATGCCAGAATCGACCACTGGGGTGTCGCTGAAGAGAAAGAGATTATTAGTGTAACAGTGTTTCATGTGGTCAGCAAAATTAATTCACTACCCTTTGGCGAATTCTTGTGCTCATAAAAGTTCTGCAGTAAGCTCCTTAGCTTCAGCCACTCAGAGCTGACGCGAGCTGCACTCACTGGCAATACAGCGAGTGCATGAGAAGGACGTGGCTCTTACGCGCTAGCGCGTCAGTGGGAGGTACCGCGGTTCCAGGCTGGAGAAAATTACTAATATCGGTGAGAGGGGAATCCGCGGCGCAAATGAAAGGCTGCCAGCGGGCGCCGCCGCGGCCTGGACGAGCTGTAAAGCGGCCGCCCAGACGCGGGCTGGCACTGTGCGCGCTGCCCGCCGCGCCCGGCCACTGTGCGGGCGGGATCCGCGTCGTAACTCGGCCGCCTCTGCCCGGCCAGTGATGTAATATCAGATACACGGCCGGCCGCCGCCTGCCGCCCTTTCTTTTTACGAGTGGCATCAGTCGAAATTGAATTCCCTTCCTCGCCCCCTCCGGTTCTCTCAATAGACGTGTGAGCTCTCGCCGTTCATGGGGGTCGGCCATCCACCCCAAGACTGGCACGCACTCTCTACCACTCTCCCATCTTCCGCTCTGTGTTGTGCCGTTGGGCTCGACATGTTGCGGGTGTTGGTGTTATCTTAGAGACAGCCCACCGGTTAGGGTCATAACTATAAGGCTGCTATCTCCATGTAAGTAAGACACCTTCGAGTGTCTGTCGGAGTGCACTTTGTGCAGACCATCCTAATGCAATCGCGAGCGGTTAGCGAGAAGTACCGCGTGATCAAAAAGTCAGTATAAATTTGAAAACTGAATAAATCACGGAATAATGTAGTTAGAGAGGTACCAATTGACACACATGCTTGGAATGACATGGGGTTTTATTAGAACCGAAAAATACAAACGTTCAAAAAATGTCCGACAGATAGCGCTTCATCTGATCAGAATAGCAATAATTAGCATAACAAAGTAAGACAAAGCAAAGACGATGTTCTTTACAGGAAATGCTCGATATGTCCACCATCATTCCTCAACAATAGCTGTAGTCGAGGAATAATGTTGTGAACAGCACTGTAAAGCATGTCCGGAGTTATGGTGAGGCATTGACGTCGGATGTTGTCTTTCAGCATCCTTAGAGATGTCGGTCGATCACGATACACTTGCGACTTCAGGTAACCCCAAAGCCAATAATCGCTCGGACTGAGGTCTGGGGGCCTGGGAGGCCAAGCATGGCGAAAGTGGCGGCTGAGCACACGATCATCACCAAACGAGGCGCGCAAGAGATGTTTCACGTGTTTAGAAATACTTTGTTTCTTTTGTTCTAATAAAACCCCATGTCATTCCAACCATGTGTGTCAATTTTTACCTCTCTGTTTACATTATTCCGTGGTTTATTAAGTTTTCAAATTTACACTGACTTTTTGATCACCCGGTGTGCTCAAAACCAACACTACATCCATGGGCTATTTGCGAGATACACCGAGGAGTAAGAAATATAATGGTTGACTCTTTTACGGAGATATACAGTAGGAAGTGTAATAGTAAGTCTCACAGTGATTCACAATGTCGCTCTTTCAATGTCTGTGACTGCAGTTGAATGGACATACTTGTGATGCTTTCCAACTTCCTAAATAAACCTCTAACGAAACGCGCTATTCCCCTTTGAATTCTCACTATTTCCTCTCACTCATATCTCGTACGGATTCCAGATATTACTTTGTTAAGTGCATCTAGCAGCAGGTGTAGACTCTGATCACCGTTTGGTAATGATGAAGAGTAGGATGAAGTTTAAGATACTAGACTGGAGGAATCAATCCGCAAAGAAGTGGAATGCGAGAGTACTACGGAACGAAGACGTGTGAAGTTATCTGGCACTGTAGATGCTGAGATAATGTATAGCTCAGTAGGAATCCACATGAAGAGTTTTCACAGAATTTGGAAAGAAAAAAGGGGGTACAAGGAAGGTAACTGCGAAGAAACCGTGGGTAACAGAAGAATTACTTAAGCTGATCGACTAAAGGAGGAAGTACAAAAAACGATCGGGGATATTCAGGAATACAGAAATACATAGAAAGTGGAGGGAAGTAAAGGCGAAATTGCAGCAGCATAGATGTGAAGACCTCCTAAAAGAAATGATTGTCGTGAGGACTGACTCAGCGTACAGTAAAGTCAACACAATCTTCGGTGAAATAAAAAGCAAGGACAGTAGCATTAAGTGTGGAATGGGAATTCCACTGTTAAATGCAGAGGAGAGAGCGGATAGGTGGAAAGAATACACCGAAGGCTTCTATGAGAAGGAGGAATTGTCTGATGCCACGACAGATGAATCGACAGGATTCGACACGGAACAGTTAGGGGTTTCAGTATTTAAATCGGAATTTAAAAGAGGTATGGTGGTATAAGATCAAATAAGGCAGAAGGGACCGGTAACATCAGAATTTCTAAAATCAATCGGCGAAGCGGCAACAGAACTTGTCACGTTGGTTTCTAGAATGCATGAGGCTGGTGATATACCGTCAGTCTTTCGGAAAAACATCTTCCACAAAATTGTGGCGTCAGCAAGAAACGAAAAGTGCGAGAATCATCGTACTATCGGCATAGCCGTTCATGATTCTATTTTGCTGACAAGAATAATATGCAGAAGAATGGAAAAGAGACCTGAGGATGTGTTAGATGACGATCAGTTTGGCTTTAACAAAGGTAAAGGCACTTGAGAGGCAGTTCTGACGTTGTGGTTTATAATGCAAGCAAGACTTCAGAAAAATCAAGATGCGTTCAAAGATTAGTCGATCTGGAAAAAGAGTTCGGCAGTGTAAAATGATGCTAGATTGAAAGTCTGAGAAAAGGTGAGGGTACAGAAAATGATATACATTATGAACGGGAACTAAGAGGGAACCATAAGGCGAAGAAGAAATTAACGAAATGCTTGGACTGAAAAGGAGTATGAAAGGGATGTCGTCTTCCGCTCCTACTTTTCAATATGTACATAGAAAAAGCAATGACGGATTAAAATTGAAGGTGAAATTAAATCAAACGTAAGATCCGTTGATGACATTGCTATCCTTAGTGAAACTAGAGAACAAAAACAGGATCGGTTGAATGGAATGAACAATCTTATGAGTACTGATTATTGACTGACAGAAAATCGAAGGCAGACTTATTTAATGAGAAATAGCTGAAATAAGAATTCCGAGAAAATTAATATCGCAATTGGGGATCACAAAGTAGACGAAATTAATGAATTCTGATACCTACGCATCATCATCCTAACGTAATAACCTACGAAGGGTGGAGCAAGGAGGACATAAAAAGTAGACTAGCACTGGCAAAAAGTGTATTCGTGACCAAGAGAAGTTTGCTAGTATCAAACATACGCTTTAATTTGAGGAAGAAATCTCGGAAAATGTGCGTTTGGAGCGGAAAGGAATATATGGAAAACACTGATAAGAAAAAGGGACACGACGATAGGACGTCTGTTTAAGTATGAGGAACTAACATCTCTCGTACTAGAGGTAGCTGTAGAGGATAAAAGCTTTTGAGGAAGGCAATAATTGTAATATACACTCCTGGAAATGGAAAAAAGAACACATTGACACCGGTGTGTCAGACCCACCATACTTGCTCCGGACACTGCGAGAGGGCTGTACAAGCAATGATCACACGCACGGCACAGCGGACACACCAGGAACCGCGGTGTTGGCCGTCGAATGGCGCTAGCTGCGCAGCATTTGTGCACCGCCACCGTCAGTGTCAGCCAGTTTGCCGTGGCATACGGAGCTCCATCGCAGTCTTTAACACTGGTAGCATGCCGCGACAGCGTGGACGTGAACCGTATGTGCAGTTGACGGACTTTGAGCGAGGGCGTATAGTGGGCATGCGGGAGGCCGGGTGGACGTACCGCCGAATTGCTCAACACGTGGGGCGTGAGGTCTCCACAGTACATCGATGTTGTCGCCAGTGGTCGGCGGAAGGTGCACGTGCCCGTCGACCTGGGACCGGACCGCAGCGACGCACGGATGCACGCCAAGACCGTAGGATCCTACGCAGTGCCGTAGGGGACCGCACCGCCACTTCCCAGCAAATTAGGGACACTGTTGCTCCTGGGGTATCGGCGAGGACCATTCGCAACCGTCTCCATGAAGCTGGGCTACGGTCCCGCACACCGTTAGGCCGTCTTCCGCTCACGCCCCAACATCGTGCAGCCCGCCTCCAGTGGTGTCGCGACAGGCGTGAATGGAGGGACGAATGGAGACGTGTCGTCTTCAGCGATGAGAGTCGCTTCTGCCTTGGTGCCAATGATGGTCGTATGCGTGTTTGGCGCCGTGCAGGTGAGCGCCACAATCAGGACTGCATACGACCGAGGCACACAGGGCCAACACCCGGCATCATGGTGTGGGGAGCGATCTCCTACACTGGCCGTACACCACTGGTGATCGTCGAGGGGACACTGAATAGTGCACGGTACATACAAACCGTCATCGAACCCATCGTTCTACCATTCCTAGACCGGCAAGGGAACTTGCTGTTCCAACAGGACAATGCACGTCCGCATGTATCCCGTACCACCCAACGTGCTCTAGAAGGTGTAAGTCAACTACCCTGGCCAGCAAGATCTCCGGATCTGTTCCCCATTGAGCATGTTTGGGACTGGATGAAGCGTCGTCTCACGCGGTCTGCACGTCCAGCACGAACGCTGGTCCAACTGAGGCGCCAGGTGGAAATGGCATGGCAAGCCGTTCCACAGGACTACATCCAGCATCTCTACGATCGTCTCCATGGGAGAATAGCAGCCTGCATTGCTGCGAAAGGTGGATATACACTGTACTAGTGCCGACATTGTGCATGCTCTGTTGCCTGTGTCTATGTGCCTGTGGTTCTGTCAGTGTGATCATGTGATGTATCTGACCCCAGGAATGTGTCAATAAAGTTTCCCCTTCCTGGGACAATGAAGTCACGGTGTTCTTATTTCAATTTCCAGGAGTGTATCTACCATCAAATAATTGACGACGTGTGTTGCAAGTGCTACACCGGGGTGAGAAGCTTGACTGAGTGAAGGAATTCTTGGTGGCCCCGCATCAGACCAGTCTTATCACAAGTAATATTTAGGTAGTGTTCTAACGAATGTTATACAAGCAAACTGCTTTGTGAGTGCACGACACTTCCTAAAGTGCCTTCCAACCAATCTCAGTCTAACATATGGACGGTAATAGCTATACAGCAAGGAAAGACAACACTGTCGTTTACAGTCTTGTTAAGCAGTAAAATACAGGAATCTAAACACGTGATGTGCGGCTCATAATGTTATAACGGTCGTAAGTTGCCCCACTTTTTATATCAGTTAGCTAATCGTTAACTCCCCCGCCCTGCCTTCCTCATCCATGTCGAAGTCCCCATCCTACATTGCACACATTTGTGGCTCATAGCCAGGAGGGACGTTCAAATCCGAATGTTCAGTCCGTAAATCAGATACCTAAAGGATAGAAGAAAGACAGCCGTACAGTGGATTGTGCGCCCATTGGTTCAAGAACTGAGGCAGAATGGTTCATGCTTACGTTGTGTGGGAGATAGGTCATCGTCATATGTATCAGATTCTGCTTTCTGTTCATTTGATGCATCTGAATCATTGGATCTGCAGTTTTTACTTGAAAAAAATCTACGTTCTCAGCCTCCCAGTATCACTTCATAGGTCTACAAGTCGTCAATCTGTAGTAACGGAAAGCAGCCCTGATATAAAGTATCGGCCGACCTCCGAAATTTTCGTATTTCACTTCTTTTTGGCCCAAAGTGTCGTAATATATTTTTGCATTGCTAGTCTGCTTATGATGTCCTCCTTGCTCCGTCCGTAAATCGTTATTTTAGTGCCTTGGCAGCACAATCCCTTACATTCGTACACTTCGTGACCATCGATCCTGAAATTAAGTTTGTCGCTGTTTTCATTTCTACTACTTCTCATTACCTAGGTCTTCCTTCGATTTATTCTCAATCTATAGTCTGTACTCATTAGAGTGTTCATTCCATTCAGCAGATCATGTAATCCTTATTCACTTCCACTCAGGATAGCAATGTCATCAGCGAATCGTATCATTGATACCCTTTCATCTTGAATGTTAATTCCGTTCCTGATCCTTTCTTTTATTTCCATCATTGCTTCTTCGATGTACAGATTGAACAGTAGGGACGAAAGACTACATCCTTCTCTTACACCCTTTTTAATACGAGGGCTTCGTCCTTAGTCGTTCACTCTTATTATTCTCTCTTGGCTGTTATACATATTGTATATGATTCATCACTCCCTATAGCTAACACCTACTTTTTTCCGGATTTCGAACATCTTGCAGCATTTTACGTTGTTGAACGCTTTTTCCAGGTCGACAAAATCTAAGAAAGTGTCTTGATTTATCTTTTGTCTTGCTTCCATTATTAACCGCAACGTCAGAATCGCTTCTCTTGTGCCTTGACCCTTCCTAAAGCCAAACTAATCGTCATCTAGAGCATCCTCAATTTTCTTCTGTATATTATTCACGTAAGCTACTTGGGTTCATGACTTGTTAAACCACTTTTGCGATAATCCTCGCACTTGCCAACTCTAGCCATCTTCGGAATTGTATGGTTGAAGCTTTTCTGAAAGTCAGGTGTTATGTCGCCAGATTCATACATTCTACACACCAACGTGAATAGTCATTTTATAAAGTCATTTATTTCCAAATCTGTTGGAATTTTATGTATCCCCTCCCTTATTTGACCTTAAGTACTCCAAAGCTCTTTTAAAATATGATTCTAATACTGGATCCCCTATATCACCTAGATTGACTCCTGTTTCATCATCTACCACATCAGACAAATCTTCCTGCTGATAGTAGCTTTCAATGTATTCTTTCCATCTATCCGCTATCTTCTCTGCATTTAACAATGGAATTCCCTTAGCACTCTTAATGTTACCACACTTGCTTTTAATGTCACCGAAGGTTGTCTCGACTTTCCTGTATGCTGCGTCTCTCCTTCCGATCATCATTTCTTTTCGATGTCTTCACATTTTTCCTGCAGCCACTTCGTCTTAGTTTCCCTGCACTTCCAATTTATTTCATTCTTCGGCGACTTGTATCTCTGTATTCCTAAGTTCCCGCAACATTTTTGTACTTCCTCCTTTCATCAATCAACTGAAGTATTTCTTCTGTTACCCATGGTTTCTTCGGAGTTACCTTCTTTGTACCTATGTTTCCTTCCCCCACTTCTGTGATGGCTCTCTTTAGAGATGTCCATTCCTCTTCAACTGTACTGTCTACTGAGCCATTTCTGAATGCTATATCTATAGCCTTAGAGAACTTCAAGCGTATCGCGTCATTCCTTAGCACTTCCATATCTAGCATCTTTGCGTATTGATTCTTCCTGACTAATGTCTAAAACTTCAGCCTACTCTTCATCACTACTATATAGTAATGTGTGTCTATATCTGCTCCTGGGTACGCCTTACAATCCACTATCTGATTTCGGAATCGCTGTCTGACCATGACTTAATGTAATTGAAATCTGCCCGTATCATCCAGCGTTTTCCAAGTATACCTCCTCCTCTTGCGAACGGAATATTCCCCGTTACTGGCTAAAACTCGTTACAGAACTCATTTAGTCATTCTCCTCTCTCATTCCTTGTCCTATGCCTATTTTCTCCTGTAACCTTTTCTTCTGCTCATTCCGATATAACTGCATTCCAGTCCCCCATAACTATTAAATTTTCGTCCCCCTTTACATACTGCATTACCCTTTCAATATCCTCATACACTTTCTCTATCTGTTCAACTTCAGCTTTCGACGTCGGCATGTATACCTGCACTATCGTTGTCGGTGATGTTTTGCTGTCGATTCTGATAAGACCGACCGCGTCATTGAACTGTTCAAATAAGCGCACTCTCAGCCCTACCTTCCTATTCATAACGAATCCTACTCCTGTAATACTATTTTCTGCCGCTGTTGATATTACCTTATACTCATCTAACCAGAAATCCTGGTCTTCTTTCCACTTCACTTCACTGACCCCTACTATATCTGGAGTGAGCCTTTGCATTTCTCCTTTCAGAGTTTCTAGTTTCCCTACCTCATTCAAGCTTCTGACATTCCACGCCCCGACTAGTACAACGTTACCTTTCCGTTGATTACTCAATAATTTTCTCATTGTAACCTCCCACTTGGCAGTCCCCTCCCGGAGATCCGAAGGGGGGAGTATTCCGGAATCTTTTCCAATGGAGAGATTATCATGACACATCTTCAATTACAGGTGACATGTCCTCAGGATACACATTCCGTGTCTTTAGTGCAGAGGTTTGCATTGCCTTCTGCATCCTCATGCCGTTGGTAATTGCTGATTCTTCCGCCTTTAGGGGCAGTTTCCCACCCCTAAGGCATGAGATTGCCCTGAACCTCTGTCCGCTCCTACGCCCTCATTGACAAGGCCGCTGGCATAATGAGTGTGACTTCTTATGCCGGAAGTCTTCGGCCGCCAATACTGATTTTTAATCAAAATTTTAACTGCGGTGGTATTTGAACCAGTGACCGTGGACCTCTTTCTTTTTTTTCGGTAATGTTCGTTGCGTTTGGTCTGGGAGGACGTCATAGGATATACGTTCAAATTGATCTTTGATTCCTTTTGTCAGTTTTTTTATCACAGAGGGCCAGCGCCTCTCTGATCGAACACGCTGAGCTGCCGTGCCGGCCACCCCTAGACCACGTGTGTTTTACATCCCCATAAATGATGAAAGGTGACGTTAGCGTATGCTCCTTTCATGTTTATGGATCGCGATAGGGGGGGGGGGGGGGGGGCTTAGGGCTATCGAAAACCCTCATGGGGAAAAAAATACTGCACACACGTTGACCGAGCAGCTACAGTGAAACTGTCTGAACGTTGCGGCTGATGTCATAATACGGAATACTACAACTTGTGCCGCTAGGTATCTACCAGAAATAGACTTCAAATTGACACCAAGGACAAAGGGTAACAACTGCTGTTCATATTAAACATTGTAGATATGTTGTTTTGATTATAAGAAATTATCTTTTGAAAATCTAAATTTCGGAGTAATATTAGTAACAATAATTTCTCATAGTAGCTGTTAATGAGTTGTAACAAAATCGAAACTTGTGATTCTTTATGCTTAGGGAGTGGAGATGGAAGGCGGAAGGGAAGCAGGAGGGAAGCGTATTCTATGGCTGAAGAGGTGCCTTCCGACACCTAAAATTTTAGAAATTAAGCCTGCATGTGTTTGAATGCGTTTTCCTTCGTCCTTCGTTGCTCAGCACGTTCATTTTACGCCAGGAGCGAAAATGAATAGAAACCCAGTAACGCTCTTTCGTTCCAGCAGAGTGAACAAGCGAACTCGTCAGCGGGCGTTAAGAGGGAGATACGGTGCGCTGGAAATCAAATTGGCTATTTGTGCTCATAAACATCAGGGTGCGACATACAGATAATAGCCATTCAATACAAAGAATTTCGTTTCAGTTTAGAATCCTGATAACATCCCATTCAAATAAAATGACATGTATTAATTAATAATGACACATTGAACGCAATCAGGTAACTTATAGCAGCCTCACATTCAGTTTCTAATAGCAACCACGAATACTCAATGAACGCTCGTTTGGTTGAAGGCAGAATGTCTGTTCCTGAGTTCCAACCACATCCAGTCCAAAATTTCTGTGATGAACTCTTGGTGTCAACAAACAGGGATCACAAATATTGAAGATGAGGCACTTTGTAGTTGGAACAGAATAACTTTTAGCAGTACGTATGCCGTTTTGAGAGGTCCCAGAAGATTATAACTGTGTCCTATGATAACTGTCAACAAGTGGCTGTCTGACAATTCCTGGCATATTAATCGTGTGTACCGGACTGCGTCTCGAACCGATAGTTTCGATTTTGAAGGGCAATTTCCTTTGTTTTTAATTAATATATGGTTTTGGTCATCACTGATACAGACAGCATTGGAATGTATTTTAGCACTTAAATGTATAACAATCTGGACAGTTGAAAAACAAAACCATTTGTTACATTCACTTCATTTGAAATTTAGTCAATAAACTAAGAAAATTAAAATATATTCATTAATAATAATGGATGATTGGTGTGACAAATCACGTTTATTCCAATGCAATGTTGGAATATAGAACAGTTCTAGTCCTTGAGGTACGAAGAACATCGCCATGTGACACTTTTTCCGATTCGATTCAGAGGCCAGATTCATCCCATTACTTTTGTTAGTACCGCCCTTCAACATCTACATGGATACTCAGCAAATCACATTTAAGTGCCTGTCAGAGGGTTCATCGAACGACTTTCGCAATTCTGACTTTGTAAATTCCACAGTGATTCACAACACCCGCACATTAAGGACTGCTGCTCCCACGAGGTCTGTAAGGTAGTAAGAGGGCTTCTTTGAAGTTTGGTATGTAGAAGACGGATACTGGCAGAACTGATGCTGAAGGGGCGATTCTTACGTCGTGACTGATAGCCCATTCAGTAAGGAAATCGCCAGCAAGAGACAAGTTTACAGAATCTAGTTCCGGTCTGGTATACAGTCTCTAATTGTTGGGATTTAGACAGTTAATTCTTCATAGTACTGTTACCATAGCAACAACCACGAAATAAATTACTTTGTACACACCACCCGTATGTTTTCCTGTCGTCACAACACTCTTCTACATTAGATGTTCATTATGAGAATTAGTTACAGATATCTGTGGCCAGTAACCCAGACCCAGATGCTGTGGAACTTCCTCATATTTTGATATCTTGCTCAGCAAGAGACAATCGGAAGTAAGAAGCAAAAGTGTCTTAAAAGCGATAAAGGTGTTCTGCATATGCATACATACCCCACAAAACACCGTGTGGTGCGTTGTGCAGAGTAGCCTGCACCACTACTAGTCATTTCCCTTCCTGCTACAGTTGCAAATAGAGCGAGGGGAAGCAATCAAATAGAACGATGGAAAGCGATTGTCTAGTAAGAAGCCCGATCTCTCTAGCCTTATTTTCACCATTTTTTTTTTTTTTTTTTTTTGTGAAATGTACCCTGGCTGCGGTAGAATCCTTCCTCGGTCAGCCTCAAATGCTGGTTCTCAATATTTTCTCAATAGTGCTCCTCAAAAAGAGCGTCGCCTACCCTCCAATGATTACCATTAGAGTTCCAGAAGCATCTCCGCATTGTTCGAACATACCGGTAACAAATCCAGCAACCCGCCTCTGAACTGCTTCGATTTCTACCTTTAATCTGAACTGGGGCGGATTCCAAACAATACAATTGGTTGCACTTTCGTCCTGTATGCGATCTCTTCGGAACCGCACTTTCCTGAAATTCTCCAGTAAACCGAAATCGAACATTAGCATTCACTACTATAGTCCTTACATGCTCATTCCGTTCCATATTGTTGTGCAACGTCACGCCCAGATACACTACTGGCCATTAAAACTGCTACACCACGAAGACGACATGCTACAGACGCAAAATGTAACCGACAGGAAGAAGATGCTGTGATATGCAAATGATTATCGTTTCAGAGCATTCACTCAAGGTTGGCGCCGAAGGCACCACCTACAAAGTGATGACATGAGGAAAGTGTCCAACCGATTTCTCATACACAACCAACAGTTGATCGGCGTTGCCCGGTGAAGCGTTGTTGTAATGCCTCGTGTAAGGAGGAGAAATGCGTACAACCACGTTTCCGACTTTGATAAAGGTCGGAGTGTAGCCTATCGCGATTGCGGTTTATCGTATCGCGACATTGCCGTACGCGTTGGTCGAGATCCAATGACTGTTATCAGAATATGGAATCGGTGGGTTCAGGGGGGTAATACGGAACACCGTGTTGGATCCCAACGGCCTCGTATCACTAGCAGTCGAGATGACAGGCATCTTATCCGCATGGCTGTAACAGATCAAATTCGTAAAATGTTACACTGGAAAAACTGAAATGACAAAGAGCCATCGGGAATTATATTGATCGAGTTTTCGGAAGAGTGCTTTACAGCCGTGCGGAGTGGCCGCGCGGTTTGGGGCGCCACCTCACGAATTGCACGGCCCCTCCCGCCAAAGGTTCGAGTCCTCCCTCGGGCATGGTTGGTGTGTTGTCCGTAACGTAAGTTAATTTAAGTAGTGTGTAAGTCTAGGGTCCGATAACCTCAGCAGTTTGATCCCTTAGAAATTCACACGCATGGGAACTGCTTTATATTGTCAAAAATTACTTTGCCAAGAAGCTGAATCACACGGATCGTGCAGCCACGTCTCGATCCCTGAGTCAGCACATGGGGACGTGTGCAAGACAACAAGCAACTGCACGAACAGTTCGACGACGTTTGCAGCAGCATGGACTATCAGCTCGGAGACCATGGCTGCGGTTACCCTTCACGCTGCATCACAGACAGGATCACCTGCGATGGTGTACTCAACGACGAACCTTGGTGCACGAATCGCAAAACATAATTTTCTCGCATGAATCCAGGTTCTGTTTACAGCATCATGATGGTCGCATCCGTGTTTGGCGACATCACGGTGAACGCACATTGGAAGCGTGTATTCGCCATCGCCCTACTGGCGTATCACCAGGCGTGTTGGTATGGGGTGCCATTGGTTACGCGTCTTGGTCACCACTTGTTCGCGCTGGCAGCACTTTGGACGTGGACGTTACATTTCAGATGTGTTACGACCCGTGGCTCAACCCTTCATTCGATTTCTGCGAAACCCTATATTTCAGGAGGATAATGCACGACCGCATGTTGCATGTCCTGTACGGGCCTTTCTGGATACAGGAAATGTTCGAGTGTTGCCATGGCCCGCACATTCTACAGATCTCTCACCAATTGGAAACGTCTGGTAAATGGTGGCTGAGCAACTGGCTCGTCACAATACGCCAGTCATTACTCTTGATGAACTGTGGTATCGTGTCGAAGCTGCATGGGTAGTTGTACCTGTACACGGCATCTAAGCTCTGTTTGACTCAATGCCCAGGCGTATCAAGGCCGTTATTACGGCCAGAGGTGGTTGTTCTGGGTACTGAAATCTCAGGATCTATGCACCCAAATTGCGTGAAAATGTAATCACATGTCAGTTCTAGTATAATATATTTGTCCAATGAATACCCGTTTATCATCTGCATTTCTTCTTGGTGTAGCAGTTTTAATGGCCAGTAGTGTACTTAAGCGACGTGACTGTGTCGAGTAGCACATTACTAAGGCTGTATTAAAACAATAAGCATTTATTTCTCCCACTCATTTGCATTAACTCACATTTTTGTATATTTAGAGCCAGCTGTCATTAATCACACTAACTATAAATTTTCTCTAAATCAACTTCTTTCCTCCTATAGTCACTCAACGACGATACCTCCCCATACACCAACTGCAAACACACGCAGACTGCTACCTACCAGATCATTTAAGACTTGACTCCGCCCGAACAGGGCATAACTCAATTCTACGTCACAGCACAGACTTTTACCAAACATTTAATGAACAAAATATGAGCTGACGGAATATCAGATCACCTTTGTAAGTGTGCTCATGTACCGTTCTCAACGCTGCGCAATTGGGAGATGAAAATCTTCAAGAGCACTGCAAAGGAGCGACAGTATTAGTAAAAACCGCCAATTTTCTTTAATAAGACATTGTGTTCTGATATCAACTCATGGATATCTCGACTTTCTGATTTGACACTGGTCCACTGAGCAGAATGTGCAGCTCCTGTTTCAGCAGCGTGGGAGTCACATCTCGCCACGCCGCCTGGAGCCCTGGAAAGCGCTGCGGCCTGACGGACTCGTGTGCGCAGGCAGGACACGGCCTTGACTGCTGCAAACGTAATCTGCTGACACGGGTGACCTGCAGTCTAAGCAGTGGCATATCTGCTGGTACTCTGCGCTGCGTTATTCTGCTTCAGCGAACTCGTGTGAAAAGTGCGTCGCAAAGAAATTATTACACAGCTCTACATTTCCTTATTACAATTTTCCTGTCGTGTACAACGGACGCCGCCTAAACTACTTTTGGTAGTTTTATTCATCCATTGATCTCTCCTACAGGGATGTTGGACATGTCATGGTATTACAGGTCAAGATCAAAGACAATATATATATCATATAAAACGAGGTGATACGAGTCATGGGATTCCTTGTAATAGCGTGTCTCACCTTGTTTTTCCCGTCCTAGTGCAGCAACCGTTGGAAGCCCCTGCAGAAATATCGAGCCATGCTACCTTTACAGCAGACCATTATTGCGAAAGAGTTGCCGGTGCTGGATTTTCTACACGAACCGACATCTCGATTATGTACCATAAATACTTGATGTGATTCATGTCGAACAATCTGCGTGGCAAAATCAATCACTCGAAGCGAACAACTGTGACCCGGTGACATGGTGCATTGCCATCCACAAAAACTTCATCCTCGTTTGGAAACTTGCAGTCCATGAATGGGAACAAATGGTTTCCAAGCAACCGAACACCACCATTTCAAAGATCAGTCAGTTAGACCAGAGGACCCACTCCATTCCATGTAAACATAGCCCACACCATTAATTGGTTGAACCACTAGTTAGCACCGAGCGAGGTGGCGCAGTGGTTAGACACTGGACTCGCATTCGGGAGGACGACGGTTCAATCCCGCGTCCGGCCATCCTGATTTAGGTTTTCCGTGATTTCCCTAAATCGCTCCAGGCAAATGCCGGGATGGTTCTTTCAAAGGGCACGGCCGACTTCCTTCCCCGTCCTTCCCTAATCCGATGAGACCGATGACTTCGCCGTCTGGTCTCCTTCCCCGAAACAACCAACCAACCGCTAGTTAGCACACAGTCTTCATGAAACTTGGGTCCATGGCACTAGTATCAGCACTCACCAACTGAAATTTGGACTGGTATGAATAGGTCATAGTTTTTCAGTCGTCTACGGTCCAACCCATCTGGTCATACGTCCAACGGAGGCCCTGCAGTCGAGATCACGCTGTTAGTCTAGGGACTCGCGTCAGTCGTCTGCTGCTGTAGCCCACTAACGCCAGATTTGACTGCAATGTCCTAATGGATACGTTCGTCGTACGACCTACATTGACTTTTGCTGTTATTTCATGCACTGACGCTTGTCTGTTAGGGCCGAAAACTCTACGAGACGTCGCTGCTCTCGGTCGTTAAGTGAAGGCAGTCGCCCACAGGGTTGTCCGTTGTGAGAGGTAATGGCTGAAATTTGATATTGTCGGCGCACTCTTGACATTGTGAATCTCGGAATACCGAATTCCCTAACAATGTCCGCAACGGACTGTTCCGTGCGTCTAGCTCTAACTTCCGTGTTCAGATTCTGTTAATTCACGTCGTGCGGCCATAATAACTTCGGAAATCTTTTCACATCAATCATCTGAGTATAAATGATAGCTCCACCAACGCCCTTTTATACGCTGTGTAAATGAACCATGGACCTTGCCGTTGGTGGGGAGGCTTGCGTGCCTCAACGATACAGATAGCCGTACCGTAGGTGCAACCACAACGGAGGGGTATCTGTTGAGAGGCCAGACAAACGTGTGATTCCTGAAGAGGGGCAGCAGCCTTTTCAGTAGTTACAGGAGCAACAGTCTGGATGAGTGACTGATCTGGCCCTGTAACACTAACCAAAACGGCCTTGCTCTTTTGGTACTGCAAACGACTGAAAGCAAGGGGAAACTACAGCCTTAATTTTTCCCAAGGGTATGCAGCTTTACTGTATGATTAAATGATAATCGCTTCCTCTTGGGTAAAATATTCCGGAGGTAAAATAGTCCCCCATTCGGATCTCCGGACGCGGACTTCTCAAGAGTACATCGTTATCAGGAGAAAGAAAACTGTCATTCTACCGATCGGAGCGTGGACTGTCAGATCCCTTAATCGGACAGGTAGGTTAGAAACTTTAAAAAGGGAAATGGATAGGTTAAAGTTATATATAGTGTGAATTAGTGAAGTTTGGTGGCAGCAGGATCACGACATTTGGTGAGGTGAATACAGGGTTATAAATACAAAATCAAATAGAAGTAATGCAGGAGTAGGTTTAATAATGAACAAAAAAAATGGGAGTGCAGGTAAGCTACTACAAACAGCATAGTGAACGCATTACTGTGGCCAAGATAGACACGAAGCCCACACCTACTACAGTAGTACAAGTTTATATGCCAACTAGCTCTGCAGATGATGAGGAAGTTGATGAAATGTATGATGAGATAAAAGAAATTATTCAAGTAGTGAACGGAGATAAAGTTTAATAGTCATGGGTCACTGGAATTCGACAGTAGGAAAAGGAAGAGAAGGAAACGTAGTAGGTGAATATGGATTGGGGCAGAGAAATGAAAGAGGAAGCCGCCTGGTAGAATTATGCACAGTAGAATTATGCACAGAGCATAACTTGGTTCAAGAATCATGAAAGAAGGTTGTATACATGGAAGAACCCTGGAGATACTAAAAGGTTTCAGATAGATTATATAATGGTAAGACAGAGATTTTAAATTGTGCGACATTTCCAGGGGCAGGAGTGGACTCTGACCACAATCTATTGGTTATGTACTGTAGATTAAAACTGAAGAAACTGCAAAAAGGTGGGAATTTAAGGAGATGGGACCCGGATAAACCGAAAGAACCAGAGGTTGTACAGAGTTTCAGGGAGAGTATAAGGCAACAATTGACAAGAATAAGGGAAAGAAATACAGTAGAAGAAGAATGGGTAGCTTTGAGGAATGAATTGAAGGCAGCAGAGGATCAAGTGGGTAAAAAGACGAGGGCTAGTAGAACTCCTTGGGTAACAGAAGAGATACTGAATTTAATTGATGAAAGGAGAAAATACGTACAAAAATGCAGCAAGTGAAGCAGGTAAAAATAATACAAACGTCTCAAAAATGATATCGACAGGAAGTGCAAAATGGCTAAGCAGGGATGGCTAGAGGACAAATGTAAGGATTTAGAGGCTTATCAGACGAGGGGTAAGATAGATACTGCCTAAAGGAAAATAAAAGGGACCTTTAGAGGAGAGAGAATCACTTGCATGAATATCAAGAGCTCAGATGGAAACCCAGTTCAAAGTAAAGAAGGGAAGGCAGAAAGGTGGAAGGAGTATATAGAGGGTTTATACAAGGGCGATGTACTTCAGGACAATATTATGGAAATAGAAGAGGAGGTAGATGAAGATGAAATGGGAGATATGATAACGCGTGAAGAGTTTGACAGAGCACTGAAAGACCTAAGTCGAAACAAGGCCCCGGAAGTAGACAACATTCCATTAGAACTACTGACAGCCTTGGGATAGCCAGTCCTGACAAAACTCTACCATCTGGTGAGCAAGATGTATGAGACAGGCGAAATTCCCTCAGACTTCAAGAAGAATATAATAGTTCCAATCCCAAATGAAGCAGGTGTTGAGAGATGTGAAAATTACCGAACTATCAGTTAAATAAGTCACAGCTGCAAAATACTAATGCGAATTCTTTACAGACTAATGGAAAACCTGGTAGAAGCCAACCTCGGGGAAGATCAGTTTGGATTCCGTAGAAATGTTGGAACATGTGAGGCAATACTGACCCTACGACTTATCTTAGAAGAAAGATTAAGGAGAGGCAAACCTACGCTTCTAGCATTTGTAGACTTAGAGAAAGCTTTTGAAAATGTTGACTGGTTGACAGGAATACTCTCTTTCTAATTCTGAATGTGGCAGGCGTAAAATACAGGGAGCGAAAGGCTATTTAAAATTTGTACAGAAACCAGATGGCAGTTATAGGAGTCGAGGGACGTGAAAGGGAAGCAGTGGTTGGGAAGGGAGAGAGATAGGGTTGTAGCCTCTCCCCGATGCTATTCAATCTGTATATTGAGCAAGCAGTGAAGGAAACGGAAGAAAAGTGCGGAGTAGGTATTAAAATCCATGGAGAAGAAATAAAAACTGAGGTTCGCCGATGACATTGTAGTTCTGTCAGAGACAGCAAAGGACTTGGAAGAGCAGTTGAACGAAATGGACAGTGCCTTGAAACGAGAGTATAAGATGAATATCAACAAAAGCAAAACGAGGATATGGAATGTAGTCGAATTAAGTCGGGTGATGGTGCGGGAATTAGATTAGGAAATAAGACACTTCAAGTAGTAAATAAGTTCTGCTATTTGGGGGGCAAAAAAAGATGATAGTTGAAGTAGAAAGGATATAGAACGTAGTCTGGCAATGGCAAGGAAAGCGTTTCTGTAGAAGAGAAATTTGTTAACATCGAGTATCGATTTAAGTGTCAGGAAGTCGTTTCTGATAGTATTTGTATGGAGTGTAGCCATGTATGGAAGTGAAACATGGACGATAAACAATTTAGACAAGAAGAGAATAGAAGCTTTCGAAATGTGGTGCTACAGAAGAATGCTGAAGATTAGATGGGTAGATCATATAACTAATGGTTCAAATGGCTCTGAGCACTATGCGACTTAACTTATGAGGTCATTAGTCGCCTAGAACGTAGAACTAATTAAACCTAACTAACCTAAGGACATCACACACATCCATGCCCGAGGCAGGATTCGAACCTGCGACCGGAGCGGTCGCTCGGCTCCAGACTGTAGTGCCAAGAACCGCACGGCCACTCCAGCCGGCTTATAACTAATGAGGAGGTATTGAATAGAATTGGGGAGCAGAGGAGTTTGTGGCACAACTTGAGTAGAAGAGGGGATCGTTTGGTAAGACATGTTATGGGGCATCAAGGGGTCACCAATTTAGTACTGGAGGGCAGCGTGGAGGGTAAAAGTCGTAGAGGGAGACCAAGAGATGAATACACTAAGCAGATTCAGAAGGATGTAGGCTGCAGTAGGTACTGGGAGATGAAGAGGCTTGCGCAGGATACATTAGAATGGAGAGCTGCATCAAACCAGTCTCAGGACTGAAGACCACAACAACAACAACAAATGATATTACCACCATCTGGATGTTTACCTCTCTTATGACTTTAGTGACCTCAGTGTAAAGAAGCTTCACATATATTGTAGCTCTCCATTGACAACGATGGTACAGGTACTCGACTTTGGCCTTATAGTGGGATCCATCACGGCATGGAAACCACAAAAGACGTAATTCATTGTGACTGGATACAGATTACAGCTTCGATCCTCTATAATACTGGGCTAGTCTGTTTAAAACGGCGAACCTCATTCTGTTTCCCCACACGTCCAACGTACAATACTGTAAAAAGTTAGTGCTGTCCTATAGATTGATTTCGCAGTGACGATCGAAGCGCTTACATTACACGTATTATACTCTGATTATTTCAAAATGTGACACTACACACATTGTCAGCTAATATCAGTCCCATGGCGACGATGTTCTGCTTCTATTTAGTGTACCACAGATTCTTATTTGTTTGTTTGAATAATTGGGTCACCATCTCTCCATAATGATAAGATATTGAGCTTTCCCGGATAAGTATTTGACTTCCAGTAAGGCCTCTGCAGTTTATCTGAGGGAGGTTACCTGTCCAGAGATAGTTTCGAAATACCATTACATAGCCCTAATTAAGTTATTCAAATTTTCTGTAAACCCAAATGGACACCAAAATGGTTTCCTCGACAATGCCAGGGGCAGTTTCCTTCGCCATTCTCTATATAATTATGTCGACGTTGGTCTTCCTACTATTGTTTAGTGCGCTTCACCGAGTAATTATAGTTAAGAAAACAATGTGGTATCTAGAATGAGATTTTCACTCTGCAGCGGAGTGTGCGCTGATATGAAACTTCCTGGCAGATTAAAACTGTGTGTCCGACCGAGACTCGAACTCGGGACCTTTGCCCTTCGCGGGCAAGTGCTCTACCAACTGAGCTACCGAAGCACGACTCACAGCTGGTACTCACAGCTGTACTTCTGCCAGTACCTCGTCTCCTACCTTCCAAACTTTACAGAAGCTCGGAGCTGTCGTTCAAGTAACCGATTTGTAACAGGTCGTTGTGTCATTGTGGTCCCGACTGCTGGTCACATTGCTGGTGCAGGTGCAACACGATGCGACAGAGCCATACGCCAAACGCGATGGCTTTTCCTCTTGGTAGTGTCAAGTGGTCGTCCGAGGTCCGGTTTCCATACGACCATACATTCTCATAACATCGCTGCCAGCAAACATGTAGAGTGGCTACATTCCTGCCAAGCCTTTCTGCAGTATCGCAGAAGGAACACTCAGCTTCTCATAGCCACGACCAAGTTGAAACTCGGTGACGTAGTGATAATAGCGTCTTTGTCATCGCAGTAATTCTTGACGAAGACCAATTCACCAAGCCCAATCCCAAAGGTACGACCGTTGAGCGTGTAATTAAAGCAAAACTCATTTGTATTGTCATATTGGCGCTACGAGCGCCACTCTGCGCACCAATGGCACGCAATTCGAATAGACATCACGTTTCAAATGTAGAAACACCCCTACCAACTTTCGCTATGTCGCACAACTCTTTCTTGGTGTTCGATTTCTCTTTTGTATCAGTGTTTGATGTATCGTAGTTATTCACGTGATGTTGCCAAAGGGGCTTCAAGACACGAATCAGGTTGTCGAACAACCCCAGACATGGTGTCCCGGCCAGTAATGCTATACAATCGTAGTCGCTACTACTTTCTACCAGTTGCGTCTGCACACGATGTAATCTTTTCTTCATCGCAGGCGATATATCTGTCGTTCTAAGTACTACCAGGAGCTCAGCACTGGTCCAAGTTAGTAAGCACCTCAGTGACTGTAAGCCCCTCAGTGCTGACCCATAATTATCTAAGATGATTGAAGTAACTTTCAACATCGAGTTAATTTGGTGCTTCCAAGATATGTGCCTTATAGAAAGTTGGGAGATCGTATTGATGTAATGGCTTAATGTAATCGATATAAATTTAACCTGAAAGTGCGATTCATTATCACGAAACTGGTTTTATCGTGATTCCACAATAAACAAGGATTAGCAGTCACAAGTGGGCTCTGTGATTGGGTGGAAGAATTTACCACAATATCGTTTAAAATAGTTTTTTTCGACTTTGAATAGATTGAGCTGTGGCTACCCACACAGGAAAAATACATGCATTGCAACTAACATTTACCAAAAAAATTAGAACTTGCGAAACCGTATGGTAAGGAACCTGTCCCATGAAATTCTCTATTCTGCAGTTTAGTGAACAGTGTTACAATGCGTGACATGACAATATGTTACTTGTCTTACCATTCCAACACACAAAACTAAGAGAATAATAGGTGTATATAAAATTGCAAATCGATATTTCAAAGAATAAATGTTCAAAAACCTTGTATTAAAATTCCCTGAAATTTGAAGTACGCAAACTGACTGATTAAAATCCCGGACACACACACCACATACTCAAACACAGACAAACACACACGCACACGCGCACACATACACACACACACACACACACACGCACACACGCATACACACACACACACACACACACAGTCACACACACACACACACACACGAGCCACGAGCGATCGCATGCACCTACGCACAAGCATATGTAACACTGAAGCATAAGAATTAGATTGTCTGACAAAGTTACCATGTGGCAACAGAAACTCGCTACAGCTCGGAAGTACTGAATGTTAAAAAAAGCACCGCAGAGAACCAGCTAAAGAAAAGTGTAATGCAAGGAAAAACAGCTATGCTAAGCACATCATGCTTTACTTTGAGTGACTCTTCCGCTCAGTGCAATGTGGCGACACAGTATCACAAAAAAAATTTCTGTAATGACACTGTGCAACGATACAGAGTTACTGAATGACTGAAAAGCGAATATTCAAGAACTGTGCTGTATTCAAAAACTGAATCGTGAAATTCTGTTTCCTTAACAGTTACTACAATCTTTACAACTGTCACTTATTATAAAAACAATTTAACTCTTCCATGAAATAAATTATTGAAATGATAAAGTAGTGACCAATCGACAGCTCTGAGTGCAAGCCACGTAAGCAGATAATTAACTCTTAATCAATTTTCGACAATCACACTAACTCACCAGAAACAAAGAAAAATTGTGCTTATAAATTTGCCTATCTTAAACACAAGTAACATTAAGCTCTAGCAAGCAATGCAACGACAACATTAACTTGATAACTTCATACTTTTCAAACCATTTCTTCCAAAGTCCTATTTGCACAACGGAACATACTCTGCATTGGCGTCTCTTGTGCACTGCTAGTTATTTCCAGACCTCTCAGTAGCGTCACCAGCACGCGACTCTCTCGCTTTCCTTTCTCTGAAAGCTACACTGGCAACGACAATGCTACTGACTAGGAAAGATCACGTCACTTGTACTCAGAATCTCTATGGTATATTATGTCGACTGCTGAAGACTTCTGTTTGTAAAATATCCTATGTACAAATATAAAGTACGAGACTTCGAATAAAAAGAGAGCTCACATCACCATCACTGAACACCAAAAATAACTAGTAGCCTTAAAACTGTTCTAGGGACGTATGGTCTCGAACCTCTTACAGTAAATGACACCATGATGCTTATCGCCTCTATTGCAGCATAGCCGCGCGGGATGGCCGCGCTGTTTAAGGCGCCATGTCTCGGATTGCGTGGTCCCTCCCGCCCGAGGTCCGAGTCCTCCCTCAGGCATGGGTGTGTGTTGTTCTTCGCATAAGTTAGTTTAAGTAGTGCGTAAGTCTAGGGGCCGATGACTTCAGCAGTTTGGTCTCTTAGGAATTCACACAAATTTGAAAATTTATTGCAGCGTCTGCCACTTGAGTTTTCCGAGCATCTACATGACGCTTTCGTGCTTGTTATATGAACTTATTACGAAACGCGCTGCTCTTCTTTGGGTCCTCTTCATTTCCTACATGAATTCTGTCTTCTACGGATGACAGACAGATGACCAGTATTCAACTATTGGTGGAACGAGGGTTCTGTAAACTACCGTCTTTGTGGGTGGACTGCTTCATTTGATTTACATTCCCCTCAGAACCTCAGTATGACAACCACCTTACCTGTGATTAGTTTAATGTGGTCGTTTCCCTTTAAATTGCTTCGTGACTGCTATCATTTATTGCGTTTCAGTCATGCAATCATAGAATAATGGGTCTATATGCCTGTTTCTGTGCACTCATTTACATTTTCGTTTACGGCGAGACTCAATTGCCACTCCCTGCACCATGCGTCAATTCTCTTCATGTCTTCCTTCGTTTCGTTACACATTTCTGGCTATGAAACCGTTCTATTTACATCAGCGCCATCCGCGAAAAGCTCATCCTAATTCTGATATCATACACTAGGTGATTTATATGTATATTGTGGAAAGTAATTCACTAATAATACTCTCTCGGGGCACACCAGGAGTTACTTTGACGTCTGAATATTTATTCCCATGCAGGTGACACACTGTGTTCTCCTTTCTAGAAAATCTTTCATGTTGTCGCACACCTAGTCTGATACTCCATACGCTCGTGTTTTGTTCATTAGTCGGCAGTGCGGAACTGTATCGAACAGCTTCCGGAAATAAAGTTACACGGCATCAACCTAGTCGCGGGTATCTACTGTTTACTGCATCTCGTGGACGAACAGAGCGACCTGAGTTTCACATGACCGTTGTTTTCGGAACACACGCTCATTCTTGCAGAGTAGATATGGGGCCTCCAGAACTGTCATAATAACTGAGCGTAAAACATGTTCCAATATTCTACACAGACCGATGTAAATGATGTGGTAGTTGGATTTTGTGCGTCGTTTTGACGGGAAACGGGAATGCGTTGCACGTTTTCCTAATCGTGTGCAACAGTTCGTTCCTCCATCGATTACGGTGTACTGCTGCTTTACATTGAAGTGACAGAAGTCGTGGAATGCTTCCTAATACGCATCACACCTCCTTCTTCCTGGCGTAATGCAGCAACTCGAAGTGGCATCGTCCACTTTAGAAATATTGAGCTTTGCTGTCTATACATCCCTCAATATTTGCGAAAGTGTTGAAGGTGCAGGATTTTGTGCATGAACTGCCGCCTCGAGTATGTCCCATAAATGTTCAAGTGGCTCCAAACATTATGGGACTTAATATCTCGGGTCATCCGTCCCCTAGACTTAGAACTACTTAAATCTAAGTAACTTACGGACATCACACATATCCATGCCCGAGACAGGACTCGAACCTGCGACCGTAGCAGCAGCGCGGTTCCGGACTGAAGCGCCCATAGATGTTCTATGGGATTCATATCGGATGATCTGGGAGTCAAGACCATACACTCAATTTGTCCAAAACCTCCTGCAAACTAATCGCAAACAACTGTGGCTTGATGAGGTGGCGCATTGCCACACCTAATAATTGATTGCGAACATGAAGTCAGTCAGTGCAGTAAACTGTCTTCAAGTAGCCAAACATAACCGTTACCAATCAAATTGGACTCGAGGACTCATTCCATGCTGCGTAAACGCAGCCCTCACTATTATGGAGACACCACCAGCTTGCACAGTGTCTTGTTAACAACGTGTGCCCATAGCTTCGTGGGGTCTGGCCACATTCGAACCCTACCATCAGCTCTTCCCAACTGAAATCAGAACTCATCTGAGTAGGTCATGGTTTTCCAATCACCTAGGATCCAACCCGTACGTTCACGAGCTCATGAAAGGCGCTATAGGCAATGTAGTGCTGTTAGCAAAGGTTGTCCGCTGGGACAGTACGTTAACGCAACTTTTCACCACGCTGTTATAACAAATACTTTTTTCGTAGTCTGACGTTGATTTCTTTGGCTATTTCACAAAGTGTTGCTTGTCTGTTTGCACTGACAACACTACGCAAAGGCCGCTGTTCTGTTTTTAAGTAAAGGCCGTCGGTCTAAGCGTTGTCCATAGTGAGAGGTAATGCCTGAAATTTGGCATTCTCGGTACACTCTTGATACTAGGAATCGCGCAGTATGATTTCCCTAACGATTTTCGAAACGGAATGTCCCATGCGTCCAGCTGTGTCTACCATTCCGTTCACAATGTTTGTTAAATTCCGACGTGCGGCCTTAATAACATCGGAAACCTTTTCACTCGAATCATCTGAGTACAGATGACAGCTCCACCAATGCATTCTCTTTTTGTACTTTCTGAACGCAATGCTACCGCCATCTGTATATGTACTAATCGCTATCCCATGACTTGTGTCACCTTAGTGTAAGACCATCTTGTACTCCTGCACCTACTATACGGAATGTTTTTGGTGTCCTGTCAAGTGGCTTTCGTTGGGTCATTTCAGCTGTTTTTCTGTACCCTGGTCACTAATTCGGATATATGTAATTCTGATGTTTGTTCAAGGGTTCAAGGAGGAACAAGAGTGAAATCGGCGTCATTGGAACATTTCCAGAAAATCACGTATCGTATGTCTGCCCCGTCTGTACCATCCTCGTTTCCAATGTCATTATGATCAGAACGTGATTGTGCAGAGAGCTTCGACAAGACCAAAACTTCTTAGGAATTTTTTTCGCCAGCCCCTGTCGCCGAGCGGTTCTAAGGGCTTCAGTCAGGAATAGCGCTGCTGCTACGGTCGAGGGTCGAATCCTGCCTCAGGCATGGATGTTTGTGATGTCCTTAGGGTAGTTACGTTTAAGTAGTTCTAGGGGACTGATCACCTCCGATGTGAAGTCCCATAGTGCTCAGAGCCATTTTTTAAAATTTCTTACATGATAAATAAACTTGATTAGCTTTTATCCGTTTGTAGCGAGGAGGTCTGACTCATTTCTTTTTCCTGTCGGTTCTGGAGTAGTTATGCGTGGCAGTTGTGTGATAATGCTCTTAGTATTATTTAGTCCATGCCTTCGCTAACGTAGAAGTAATTTTCGCAGTCGATATCAGACACGTTAAAGACACCCTTATTATTACTTTACATCCAGTTTATTTCAGTGCTATCCGGCTTAGGCTGTGTTCAAATGACCCTGCGGCGTCTGTATCTGAATATGGCTACCGTAGAAACTACAAATAGACTATCAAAGTCTGCCTATGCCAGTTTCTTTAGCCCATGTGTAATTGCAGTCGATTTATTTAGCTAGTCCTAGACCTACAATAAGTATGAAGAAGTATGTAGTTAATATGAAGTAAAGTAATTACTTTGCTATGAACATCAACCCCAAAGGGAAATCGCTTTCTGATGTTGTCATAAAGTATCCTTCACTTCAAACTTCGGTTTCAACCAAGTCATAGACACCATCAGAATGGGGAAGCGACTTTTTCTATAAGTAACGTGAACTCTGGGACTTGGAACTCTCTGGCAGTTGCGAAAAAATATTTCAGTGTTCTCACTACCTATATTTTCTGTACGGTCGGTTTCAATAAAAAGTTTCTCTGATGATTGATTTTACTGATTTTCGTCTGCAGAACGTGGAGTTTCTTCCTGCATGAATAAAAAATAAATAGCACGCATCTCCCGAGTCGTCCTAATAAGAATGGGAAAGACGAGACTTATGATGCAAGCACTCCACAGAAAAAGAAAATGGTCGAAAAAGTCATAAATGCCAGTAAGTGTCGTAAACAGACCACGAGGAAAAGCCTCGAAAAGTAATTTACATTTTTATTCTACGGGATGGCCATACGAGCAATAGTAATTTCGATCGTACGTTCTTTTTGTAATCGTCCTGCTCACCCGTGACTAGAAAAATATTTAACACTGTGCGGAGTGTTCCTGCATTTAGGACGCTGTGTGGACAGGTAACAGCGAGTTTACGATCTCCGACGACCACACAGATTCAGGCGTTCCATTTTTCAGATTAGTTAATACTTTATATCTAATGAACCTAGTGACTCTAACTTCAAATGGATGTTCTCTTACATATTTGATACTAAAAGAAGCGCAGGATTCATTTATTTATTTTTTCGGTTTTGAAGCACTGAAAGTCCAAACGTTTCTCTTCCATATTCTGTTAATACAGCATGCGCACGGAATAGGCTCTATACAAATAAATGTCATCCTATGATTCCGTGAAGACATTTCATCGTCATATGAGTGCGAATTTGATACATTTCCGTTGGAGTGTACGAAACCTTGTCAGGAGTCGCAAACTCGAAGTATTGGTCGGTTATACTTCTTGTCACCGACAAGCATCTTATGAGTCATAACTTTTCGTGTGTCTGTTAGTCATTAAGTACATTAACCCATTTAATCGTCTCACTGTCGAGATAACGTATCTTTAACGATTGTGTTGCTATTACTTTTTGTTCTTCCTCTATTCGCTCCACCACGGAAAAGGTCAGGCTGATGTGTTGTGGTCATGGCCTAGAGGTCAATTTAGACAGAAATCATTAATACTTTTCCCAGTAAGATATCCAATTCTGGAATTCGAACTACCTGCCGATACTTACATTACCAGAAGTTGGTGCCACACAGCTCGTAAACATTTCAAAACGTCATGAGTCACTGCCAAGAGCAGCTGATGATAATTTCTATATTACACAGCCGGTTTCGATTCATAAAAATAATTTACAACATTATACAAGACGATATAAATTAAACAGTGTCAAATGATGTAAAATACATGTTTCGTCATTGTTGACAAATACATGTATAGATTACATCGACAGTAGCAAAAATTTAGGATAGAATCCTTCATGTTACAGCAAGAACCAGCTTTCAGGGATACGAGAGGAAGCACTCTACATAATGCCGATTCAGGTCTGCGTAATGTCATCCTTGTATGCTGTTGAAAATATTCATCAAACATAGTGATGGCCTGTGGAGGAACCTGACTCAATAATATAGAAATCTTTATCAGCAGCTCTTGGCAGTTCTCCGTATAGTGTGTTCCACCACACAGCTAAGTTCGTAAAACAAACGCAAACAAGATACCTTTCTCTCGTAGCTGTCACGGACTCTCGTACAAAACATTCTCTTTCTTCGGTCGGTCAGACCGACAGCTCTTAAGATTTCAATTTGATTTATTGCCTAGAGTACACTAATGACACTCCAGCTACAAATGTTTAAACTACTCGCTCTTGATTATAAGCTCACTTCCTCATGTTAAAAACCTATTTAAAATTCAGTAGACTGTGGTATCTTATAAAAATTAACATTTCTTGTATCTATAAAAGTATTATCACTGTTTGCTTGATAAACTCAGTACTCGAGTAGTTATCTGTGATCCGTCAGCAGCTTATAGCAATGTGTAGCGTGAGGATCTAATATCGAAATTTCTGAAAAGAGTACCTTGTAAGACTTCAGATAGCGTCTCAATCAATATGTTAAGCATCCATGTACACCAAAGTGAAAAGAATAGCAGAGGGCACGTATTCAGTGATGAGTTGTAAGCCTTTATTCTTATCCCGTTGCTATTACCGCCAACCTGCCGAATTGAACTGCAGGAAATTCCAGTATGCAGATGACCTTGCTGTTTCATGTCCGGGGAAGACTTTCTGAACGTGAAGAACACATGAAAAACAGATCAATACACTTTATTAATGTTTTAAAACATGGTGGCTTAGTTGTAATGTTTCTAATACAGGAGTATCTTATTTCCACCTCTTTCATAATCCAGCATCAGCAAATTACCAGCCAGTAGTTTCGTCCTCTTCATGTAGCCAAATCAAACGATAAGCCAAACTGCCTTTTTGTCACATTAGACAGAAAGCTTACATATCATAAACCCCTTCACATTACATCTGAGAAGGCGTAAATACCAGTAAACCAAGTGAGGATGCTGCCAGGTAGTACATGAGGAGCAAATACACTGTGACCAAACGAATTCGAACACATGGCTGAAAATGAATTAAAAGTTCGCGGCGCCCTCCATCGATAATGCTGGAATTCAGTATGGTGTTGACCCACCTTGATGACAGCTTCCACTCTCGAAAGCATACTTTCAATCAGGTGCTGAAAGGTTTCTTGGGGAATGGCAGCCCATTCTCAAGGAGTGCTGCACAGAAGAGAGTTATCGATATCAGTCTGTGGGGCCAGGCACGAAGTCGACGTTCCAAAACATCCCAAAGGTGCTCTACAGGATTCACGTCAGGACTCTGTGCATGTCAGTCCATTACATGGATGTTGTTGTCATATTACCACTCCGCGACAGGCCATGCATTATGAACAGGTGTTCCATTGTGTTGAAAGATGCAATCTCCATCCTCGAATTGCTCTTCAGCAGTGGGAAGCAAGAAGGTGCTTAAAACATCAATGTAGGTCTGTGCTGTGATAGTGCCACGCAAAACAACAACGGGTCAAGCCCCTTCATGAAAAACAAAACCGCACGATGACACTACCGCCTCTGAATTTTACCGTTGGCATTACAACCGGCATTCGCCATACCCACACCCTGCCATCGGATCGCCACAGTGTGTACCGTTAATTTTCGCTTCACTCGACGCTTTTCCACTGTTCAGACGTCTAATTTTTACGCTTCTTACACCAAGCGAGGCGTCGTTTGGCATTTACCGGCGTGATGTGTGGCAGATGAGCAGCCCCTCGACCATGATATCCAAGTTTTCTCACCTCCCGCCTAACTGCCATACTACTTGCAGTGGATCCTGATGCAGTATGGAATTCCTATGTGATGGTGTGTCTGCGGTCTCTGTCAGTCAACAGACGAGGTCGGCCTGTACGCCTTTGTCCTATACGCGTCCCTTCACGTTTACACTTCACTATCACAACGAAAATAGTAGACCTAGTGATGTTTAGGAGTGTGGAGATCTCGCATACAGACATCTGACACAAGTGACACCCAATCAGCTGCCCACGTTCGAAGTCGGTGACATCTGCGGAGCGCCTCATTCTGCTCTTTCACTATGTCTAATGACTATTGATGTCCCTGATACGCCGTACATGGCAGTAAGTGGAAGCACAAAGCACCTAATAAGAAAAATGTATGTTTTTTCGGATTTCCGGATTTTTTTGATCACATAGTGTACACCAGTTCTCCGTGGAGCATACCTTGCGTTAGTACACTGTACAGCAGAATTTTACGCACCAACTTGGCTCCGCAACGTTCATATGAAGAAACGTTCATCTATGAGAAACATTAGTGGCACAGTCAGATCTACAGCTGAAAGCTCGCTGCCAATACCACTGAACATCTGTCCAGCTCACCTCCTCTGCAACCTTTACCAGCAGGTTTCCAAAAATAGATCATGAGTATTTACTCCACCGCCTAGAAAAGCCTGATATCCCGAGTACCATAGTATGAAGGAGTCCAAGTGCTCTCCACTGGGTTCCGCCGAGACGCTGAGTGGTAAGCCATTAAAATCCGTCACCACGAGGTTACTGCCAACCTGACGTTCAAGTTCCATGTCGTCATCATTCTATGATGTGGACTCAACAGATTCTAGACTGGCGAAGGTACGAGGGGCGTTGAGTTAGTAATGCAACACTCTTTTCCTCGATCAGTTTCGGTTTATAAATGTGGAGTTTTTTGTGGAACATCAAGGAATATTCCCTCTTCAGCCTCTATAGCTTCATGAGGTTTCCATGGGCGCAGAGCTACACATAACATTAAGAATAGTGTCTCTAACGGTGGTGAGTTCCCATCAGTGAGCTGTCATTCAGTTTCGTTTCGTGGAAAATCAGAACATCTCAACATTCATAGACGCTTGTAGAATGTCTGCGGAGACCTGACAATGAACAAAAGCCCAATGAGCTGTCTGACGAGGTGTTTGTCATCATGGCAGCAGGATCGTAGAAAGTCACGTGCGGACCGGCCGCGCACAGCTGTTACTCCTGCAATGCTGGAACGTCCGGATGCTCTCATACTAGGACGGATCACAATGAAACACGTTCCTGCACAACTGGACGTCTCTGTTGGCAGTGCTGACACCTAAGAGGAACTCACAAAATTTCAGTGAACTGTTCTTCCTCACCTACAGTACAGCTCAAATCACACACCTTCGACTTCCATCCGTTTGGCTCCCTGAAGGATGCATTCCACGGGAGACAGCAAGTGGCGATGGAGACATTATTGACGAGACAAGACGTTGTCTGCGATGTCTACCAGTAAAGTGGCCTCATGGACGGAGATTATTTTAAAAAATTGAGCTTTGTCGCCTAAGGAATTGTAAATAATATAGTGAGATGAAACCTTAAATAAGACCAACCGGCTTACAGAAATAAAAGAATGTGTTGCATTACTTACTAAACGATTACCGTATATGCAAATACAACATGCACAAGTGAGGCTCTAGCGAGAAAGATACAAGTGATAGTGGTGATACTCAGTGAGCCACATTCTAAATGAGGGTCCTAATAGAAGTTCCCTGGTGGCATTACAACCCTACCACTACTGTTGTAGTGTAGTATGCTTTTACTAACACAACAGAAAACCATGTGTGTATGTTGTCACTTACAACCCTCTTACGAAAGTTAGTTTAGTTTCCAAATAAAGTACACCGTGGGAGGATAGTCCTGTTAATAGGAAAAGCTAATCAATACAGTTGTCCTTTTTACAGGCTTTGACCGTGTGTCGTGTCTAACGGAAAAGTAAAACTATTCAATTCTTTTCCTAAAACCTTATCCTGGTGTTAGAAAGAAACACAGTATGAATAGTACACTATTGGCCATTAAAATTGCTACACAGCATTCACACAAGGTTGGCGCCGGTGGCGACACCTACAACCTGCTGACATGAGGAAAGTTTCCAACCGATTTCTCATACACAAACAGCAGTTGACGAGCGTACCCTGGTGAAACGTTGTTGAAATGCCTCGTGTAAGGAGGAGAAATGCATACCATCACGTTTCCGACTTTGACAAAGGTCGGATTGTAGCCTATCGCGATTGCGGTTTATCGTATCGCGACATTGCTGCTCGCGTTGGTCGAGATCCAATGACTGTTAGCAGAATATGGAATAGGTGGGTTCAGGAGGGTAATACGGAACGCCGTGCTTGATCCCAACGGCTTCGTATCACTAACAGTCGAGATGACAGGCATCTTATCCGCATGGCTATAACGGATCGTGCAGCTACGTCTTGATCCCTGAGTCAACAGATGGGGACGTTTTCATGACAACAACCATCTGCGCGAACACTTCGATGACGTTTGCAGCAACATGGACTCTCAGCTTGGAGACCATGGCTACGGTTACCCTTGACGCTGCATCACAGAAGGTGTACTCAACGACGAACCCGGGTGCACGAATGGCGAAACGTCATTTTTTCGGATGAATCCAGTTTCTGTTTACAGCATCATGACGGTCTCATCCGTGGTTGGTGACATCGCACACTGGCGTATCACCTGGCATGATGCTATGGGGTGCTATTGGTTACACGTCTCGGTCATCTCTTGTTCGCATTGCCGGCACTTTGAACAGTGGACGTTACATTTCAGATGTGTTACGACCCGTGGCAATACCCTTCATTCGATCCCTGCAAAACCCTACATTTCAGCAGGATAAAGCACGACCGCATGTTGCAAGCTCTGTACGGGCCTTTCTGGATACAGAAAATGTTCGACTGCTGCCCTGACCAGCATGTTCTCCAGATCTCTCTCCAACCGAAAACCTCTAGTCAGTGGTGGCCGAGCAACTGGCTCGTCACAATACGCCAGTCACTACTCTTGATGAACTGTGGTATCGTGTTGAAGATGCATATGCAGCTGTACCTGTACACACTATCCAAGCTCTGTTTGACTCAATGCCCAGGCGTATCAAGGCCGTTATTACGGCCATAGGTCGTTGTTCTGGATACTCATTTCTCAGGATCTATGCACCCAAATTGCCTGAAAATATAATCACATGTCAGTTCCAGTATATTTGTGCAATGAATACCCGTTTATCATCTGCATTTCTCTTTGGTGTACCAATTTTATTGGCCAGTAGTTTATTATATTGAAGCTAGGTCAACGCAGTTACAATTTCATTTAGTGGTTTAGAATATGTACGAACGGTTGACATCCTATCCATGCAGTGAAACAGTGAAGTATGGGGAAAGCAGAAGTATGAATTTTGCCCACTCTCTTGCTACGTTTAAGTAGCTTCTTCGAATAAATATTACATCGCGTAAACTACTTTTGTCCACACAGTGACGTTATTTGACTTCTACACCCTTATACATTACATTTTTAAAAGAGAAAAAGCCCAAGAGGAACTTTAAGGAAGCTTAAAAAATTTGCCGGGGGGACCTTTAGAAAAGCACTTTCCATAACCAACAAACTTAAATACTAAAATACTTAGTTACTAAGGCACACACTTTTTATACTGAACACTTCATTTCAAGATAACCTCTATCTTACTAGAATTTACTTTCAAAAGCTATTACTACTTGAACTATCTCTCTATAGTCATTATCAGATTCTAGTAACTTTTCTTCACTCTTCCTGAATTTTACGTAAACAAACTGTTAACACTTTGCAATAGTTAACAAAACTTTTAAAACAAGAATAGTTTCACTTTGTTTCTCTCTAATGTACTAAAGCGTGGACGTGTTATTATTCTAATAAAAATTTTCATTATTCGATCCATTGAAACAACTAAGAGATGTTTTCTTTAACTATTGCTCAAGGTGAAAATATTTATGAATTTTTTTTTACTTTCTGATGGAAAACTACTATTAGAGTCACTCTATTCACTCTATTCATTTTACACTCTTACACTACTGAGATGTAATTTCATTACTACAGGATTTAGTCCCTCACCCAAATATCTCATTATTTACGCAAAAACAATTCAAATGGTGCCTCATTATATTAACTTAGAACTTCATAAGTCTGTTTATACCATAATACACCACCTATCAGGAGGTTTAACACCATACTTCGTTCGAAATGCACGCTGCACAACTGTCGTCGATTCACTTCTGCCGTACTCAATAACACAAAAAGCTTTCTGTTGAGCGGTCGCCATCTTAGCATGAACTGACGCTGACGCCTAGTCAACAGCGCCTCAAGCGAACAAATGTACAACTAAATGAAACTTTATAGCTCCCTTAATTCGCCGACAGATAGTGCTTAACTCTGCCTTTTGTCGTTGCAGAGTTTTAAATTCCTAAAGTTGTGGTATTCTTTTTGAATCACCCTGTATAATAAGATTATCACTATAGAATGTATAAAACTAATAGAATTTTTGTAACTCTTCAACTTACTGTTATTTACCTTCAGCCTTTTTATACTATTACATACTATATTATAATATGCGTGGGTTTGGGACATGTAATAGTCAATCCCGTATTTTAGCAGACTTTGTCATTATGATCTTGGATTGGAATAAACGAAGCGCACTAATAGTAAGTTTTACCGTTCAGAAGCTTCATCAAAGCTGCCTAACTACATAACAAGAGCCCTGGTTCTTATTAGCGACGAATCAAGTGAACCGTGTATTCATTTGAACACGAAAACAGTAAACTTTAAGTTTCTCCGAACTTTATGTACAAAGTATAGAGTAGAGAGTTAAATAAATCCTGGTAGAGGAAATTTTGTTATTCAGAGGGCCAATGAGGTGGTTGATGCCATTCAGCGGAGAGGCCCATCTGGATATCAGAGGCGGAATTATACATTTATAGATATGCTCATCCAGTCTTAAGTCCTTCACCTTTTCGAGAACTTTTGAGGAAGAAGTTAATAGTCAAACGAGTCGATTATTACTCATATCTGTCCTAACAGGGCCTTTGTATGCGTTTGTGTGCCTGTGTGTGTGCCTGTGTGTGTGTGTGTGTGTGTGTGTGTGTGTGACGGTATTTTTACTTCATTAGTGTAATGTAATTGTTGAATGTTGCAGCGCACGCGACTCCAACGTGGTACGTGTGTCGGTCAATGTTGAGGCGCAGAAAAAAGTAACCTTCAACATGACGTACGACGAGCTGTTGCAGAGAGAAGTAGGCGCCTACAACCTCCGCATCAATATCGACCCCCGACAGATAGGCCTGCCAGCATCTATAGACTGCAGCTGCCGCACCACATGCGACTTTTGCTTGTATCGTATGTTGTCCATGAGATCTCCGATGTCAAACCTAGGCTCACACAGACTTTAATATTTTTGAGGTAGATTTCATTCAGTCATCCCCAACTTCGTAACCTTTTGTGTCATATATACCGCTAGCACTAAGAAGGATGAGAAAGTCGGCTGTGCTTTATCGACTAAATTTTTTTTATGAACAGCACTTTATTCCCACTGTACGTAATACCTGCACAGGATAATTAGTGAACACACAGAGCCTCTCACGTATAAAATATCAATCTGACAAAAATGTTTTCCAGTGCAAGGTCTCTATCATTAGTTTAGTGGTAACTGAAGATGACTCACCTACGAGTCTCCACTATTCACAAATTTTTGTATGACCCCCACAATACAGAGAACTCCTTGGTTTCCCTGTGAGAACCGAAAGACATGGGCATTCCTGGCAATGACCAAACAAATGCATTAGCTCAGGAAGCCATTTCAAAGAACTTGTGGTCAACATAAATTCCGAAAGCTCACTTACGCATGCACTTAAGTCGCATTATTTTACAAAAGTGGAAAAGGAATGGATGAAAAGTATTCGACTAAAAAACTGCGAACACCAATAAACGCAGAACGTCACTTTTCCCTATCAAGGAAAATCTGCAGTATAGTTTCGCATCTTTGTCGCTCGTATCTTCCTCGGATACTGCTACGAATAAGGGTAAGAGGACTCTCTCAAATGTATCTTTTGCGCGACCCACACACGTCCAGTCTCAATAGAACTAAGGCATAGATCACATCTCGAGCAGTCACTTCGACATATCTTAGTGAATGATGTAACGACAGCAGCCTGCATTTTAACCTTCCAACTGGGAATCTAAGGTTCTGATTTCAGTAGTCCACTTATGGGACGGCTCTGACAACGTGATACCGGCTGTCGTTTGTTTTACCCTACAAGAGTATTCAGCCAGCTCCACATTTGCTCACGTATGAACCTCAAACTTCAACTCCTGCACTTATTATCTGTCTAAACGTAATTCGTCCTTGTCACCCATACTTGTTTACTTCTTTACAGTATCCTCTCCTGGTGTTGGAGGTAAAGATGTATGACTGTTGTATGAGAGACGTTTTCATCCGCTCATTTACTCCTGCTGCTTAACCTTCAGCTCCGTCTACAAAAACTCTCAGTTCACTCGAACATTTCATGTAACGATGTCACAGTTTTTGAATTGACGCTGTCTTACATTACTCGGAAAAATCCAGTGTTGGTTCGTTGATTATGAGGATAACAATTACTAAAAACCAGTTTGTCGAGTGCCTTGGAAATTCCACTCACTATCACCATCATAATCATCATCACATACAGGGTGTCACTCCTAGGAATCGGCAAACGGATTTTCTCTGATTATTTGATTGCTACTTTCACTTCGGTTTTGCAGTATGTAACTAGAATAACATCATACTAAACTGCTCACCACGTCTTTCATGCGACGCCCAAGGTCGACGGAAAGTGTTGGTATGTTTTCTGTTACAATAAAATGATGTTTAAAGCAGAATTTTATGGGTTTATTTGATAGAGTGGATAAAATTAGACTAATGCGACGTTCGATTTATGTAAATGTACTAACAGGGAGAGAGAAAAGATGAAGAATAGCCAGTTCTCCTGCAGCACAGCACCACCCTGGCCACGCTGACTGTTACCTTCTTGCAGAAGCACTACTTTGTTGCCGCTGGAGTACTGGTTATTTTTCGTGCTTTACTGTCCATGGTGCCATATCCGTTTTATCTGAATGTAGAACAGCTCCGCCCTGGCCCGTGATGACTGCCAACGCAATGCAGCAGTGTTTCTCCATCGCTTCTAGAGTACTGGTTATTTTTCTTTCTCTACTCTACCTAGTGCGATATTCCTTTTATCTAAATGTACTGACAAGGACACTAAAGCACGATGTACAACCAATCTTCCAGCAGCGACAAAGCAGTGCTGCTGCAAGGCTGTAGAAATCAGTGCAGGCCAAGGCAATGCTGCGCTCCTGGAGAACTGGTTACTCTTCGTGTATTGTTGTCCCTTATAATATATCTAGAAGAAACGAACATCACATTAG
Organism: Schistocerca americana; assembly: GCF_021461395.2. Lineage (NCBI taxonomy): Eukaryota > Metazoa > Arthropoda > Insecta > Orthoptera > Acrididae > Schistocerca > Schistocerca americana. The sequence goes on along the minus strand of NC_060119.1, from coordinate 522,972,583 downwards.
ATTAATTTTTTACCGCACTATCAAATGGGCACGTAACATTCTGCTTTAAACATCATTTTGTTTGTAACAGGAAACAAACCAGCACTTTCCTTTGACACTGAGTATCACGTGGAAAAAAAAATAATGAGCAGTATTTGTTTTGGCTGTATCCAGCTGCACACTGCAAAAACGATACAGCAATTATCTGCCGTAACATCAGAGAAAATATGCTTAACGACTCTTAGGGTTGACACTTGATATATTGCTCATGATGAATGTGAGGAATTCAAAGACTTTCTACAGAACAACTGTTATAGTTAAGTGTTACGAGTTACTTATGTGCGTCATCTCCAGTTCTTTACTGCGAAAAATAGAAATTCAATGTGATTTTGTAGCTGCAGCAGTACTGATGTATCAGCGATCGCTTTGGTAGAATAAAATTTATTCCATAGTGACGAAATCGCTGCATGACGTTATTTAATGATGTATACCGGTGGCTGATTTCATGTATGTAACATTATGCATTTGACGAGTTGAACCACTCTCACTCAAGTGCAGTTGGCATCTGACGCACTGTCAATGCCATTACTACAGTGGAAATTCGTGGCAAATAGCATTTATGACAATATTAACATTCATATAATTGTCGATGTATGATTTCTGCTGACATGATTTTATGGGCAGGTGGTGCAATGCGTGTTAAAATAGGGGTTACTTCGGCGAAGTGAGTGTGAGTACTGCATCCACCGTGTGATACGTTCTGAATGTAGGATAATGTCCATTTTCTAATTATGACATTTGATGAGTAGTAAAACAGAAGAGCTGAAGCACGGATCTCATACCGCTGTCGTGATAGTACGTCAAAGCTTATCGTCTATTCTTTATTAATTAATGTAGCCCACAACATTCTTTCTTTACACAAAGTTGCTACTGAACGTAATCTCTGTCAAAAATACCATCTCTTCTCTGAGGACAACTCGTAACAACTCTCCTTAACATATCAGATAGGCATTACGCCACTTTACACCAATTCCATCTTGTGTGTGTCGCCAAATAGTTGTCCCCGAACACGAAAACAGGGATAAACAGCTAGAGTTTGGAAGGTGCGAAATTCAGGCTCTGCTTTGGATGGAGGACTACAGTCTACTTCCGTTTGCCTGTCAGCCGATTTCCTTTTAGTGAGTCGTACACTCAAACAGTGTTGTAGTGGCGTCACCAACCCCTTTGTCTTTCTTTGACGTCCCAGCGTCTGTGTCCGTCACATGCATACTTGAATTACTGTTGTCGACGTTGGTTTCCTGTAGGTTTTAGTGAAAACAGACATCTCACTGGAATGTTCACAATAGCGCACTCTCTGCCCTTTTCTCATGTTCATAACGAATCCTACTCACACTAGAGTATTTCTTGCTGCTGTTGAAGTACTCTTCATTCATCTGGCAACAATACGTATTTTCTTTCCACGTCACTGTACTATATTGAGCCTTTGCATTTATCATTTTCAAATCTCTAGGCTTCCTAGTACCTTCAAACTTTGGACACTCCATCCTCCAGTCGTGGAATGTTACGTCATCGCTGGTTATTTCACATTTTTATCGTGCTCCCCTCCCCTTTGTCAGTCCAATTCTAGAGATCCGAATGGGGGTTAATTCGGAATATGATGCCAAGTGGTGAGACCTTCATGACACTTATTTCAGTTGCAGGTCACATACCCTGCCAACACACGATATCTGTCATTAATGCAGTGGTTCACATTACGTTCTGCATCCACAATCCATTGATCATTGCTGATTCTTTCGTATTTGAGGAGCAGTTTCCACTCCAACAGCCATGAACCTCCATCCGTTCTACCACCCTCTTTGAAAAAATCGTTGGCAGAGCAAGGGTGACATATTATGCTGAGCGTCTTCAACTGTCACTGCTGATAACTTTCATTAAAATACTAGTAAAAAAAAAGTCGTGGAATGTTACGTCATCGCTGGTTATTTCACATTTTTATCGTGCTCCCCTCCCCTTTGTCAGTCCAATTCTAGAGATCCGAATGGGGGTTAATTCGGAATATGATGCCAAGTGGTGAGACCTTCATGACACTTATTTCAGTTGCAGGTCACATACCCTGCCAACACACGATATCTGTCATTAATGCAGTGGTTCACATTACGTTCTGCATCCACAATCCATTGATCATTGCTGATTCTTTCGTATTTGAGGAGCAGTTTCCACTCCAACAGCCATGAACCTCCATCCGTTCTACCACCCTCTTTGAAAAAATCGTTGGCAGAGCAAGGGTGACATATTATGCTGAGCGTCTTCAACTGTCACTGCTGATAACTTTCATTAAAATACTAGTAAAAAAAAAGGTTGCGTACGAAATACGGCCCCCTGACCATTGTTTTATTTTAGGTCTCAGATATCACCATTATCCTTGTTGTTCAGAATACAGTTACTTGTCCAAAAACTCTGGTTCCTATTCAGTCTTTTGCAGTCTTACTGATAGGTGACAACGACCACTTCCTTGAATTTCATCATGTAAGGTATCTTTTTGGAGACCACTGCTGCTGCTGTAAATATTTTGTGCTCCCAGCTGCTTCAGATTCTGCAACAGTAAATGAGAAAGAGAAGCATCTCTGAGTTATAGCAAGTAATCAATAGGTGAAAGATATAGAAGTATTGGTAGTAATGGGTGACAGAGATACAGTTTTTTGGAGAGTTGTGATTATGTGAATGTGTGTGTGTGTGTGTGTGTGTGTGTGTGTGTGTGTGTGTGTATGTGAGTCGGAACAAAGCTGTGATAGCTCAACATTAATAATTTGCTGCAAGTAGCTGCCTCACCTTTTATCTATCTTTTCACTGAGACAGTATGTCAATACGTTCGCAGTCTCCGAACATGTATTTCAACTACTCGACAAAAATGCTTGTGTGTAAATGATCTGAATTTTGCACAAATTGGCGTCATGTTCAAAAGTATTCGAATTTGGGGTAAATTAGCAATATGTTTAACAGTTGATCCTTCCAGATTTTGTTAAAAATCTTTATTTGGCCATGATTGTAATACAAGAGTACACATTACTTGTTTCGACCACTTAAACGGTCGTCTTCAGGTGAGAATACAAACAGGTGTCTGTTGTCTGAATTGATGGAGTAAGTAAGACATTTTGTTACTATAATGGTAACATCCTCAAGAAAATATCACTTACAGTCTTTTTTACGATGTATGTATGTTACACACTGCCCAAAAGTGGTTGTCGAATATGATACGAATTACAGTCATTATGCCTGGCCGCAGTGTCTGTCAAAGTTAATCGAATAAAAGTAGCAACTACGTTGACCGGTTAACTTCTGATTGTGTGGCCAGGCAAAAATTACTGCACCTCATGTCATATAGGCAACGACGTCTGTGCGATGTACCTGTGAGCATACGTACACTGTACCTGTCAGGCTGGCTGCTATTTTGATCTGCTTGGTTTTTGAGTGTCACTGTGGTCGGGTATGATGGCTGTATTTCAAGTTGTAAGTAGGCTGTTTAGGTTTTTTTATTGGTAACGCCACCTCTGTATGAAAATCACTGGCTGTGCTGTGTGCAGTCTGTGGCTGCTTTGCATTGTTGTAATACTCGCCATTGTAGTGTTAGGCAGCTGGCTGTGAACAGCGCGTAGCGTTGCGCAGTTGGAGGTGAGCCGCCAGCAGTGGTGGATGTGGGGAGAGAGATGGCGGAGTTTTGAAATTTGTCATGAACTGCTATATTTATATATGATGATATCAAGGTAAATACATTGTTTGTTCTCTATTAATATCTTTCATTTGCTAACTATGCCTATCAGTAGTTAGTGCCTTCCCTAGTTTGAATCTTTTATTTAGCTGGCAGTAGTGGCGCTCGCTGTATTGCGGTAGCTTGAGAGGCGAAGATTTTTGTGAGGTAAGTGATTTGTGAAAGGTATAGTTTACTGTTAGTCAGGGCCCATTCTTTTGTAGGGATTATTGAAAGTCAGATTGCGTTGCGCTAGCAATATATTGTGTGTCAGTTTAAGCACAGTCATTTGTAATTGTTCAAAAGGGGACGTTTCAAAGTCATATAAGGCAACTAAGTTTCTGCAGTGTTCCACGTACGCATATTGTGGATACGATTGTAGGTGACGTTTTCCTAACGAAGTTATTATTCGCTCGATTTACACATCATATTCTGAACTGAAGATATCCGTTTAAAAGGTTGAAAATAGTAATCAGTGATTTCTATATTGTGATCTGATCCTAATGAACGTCTTTAACAGAATATGCACGATCAACTTTTGAACACAATGCTACACTATGTGATGAAAAGTATCCGGACACCTGGCTGAAAATGACTTACAAGTTCGTGGCGCCCTCCATCGGTAATGCTGGAATTCAGTATGGTGGTGGCCCACCCTTAGTCTTGATGACAGCTTCCACTCTTGCCGGCATACGTTCAGTCAAGTACTGGATGGTTTCTTGGGGAATGGCTGCCCATTCTTCACGGACTGCTGCTCTGAGAATAATTTCGGTCGGTGAGGCCTGCCACTAAGTCGGCATTCTTTAGGATTCAGGTCATGACTCCGTGCAAGCAAGTCCATTACAGGATATTATTGTTGTAGGCCGTGCATTATGAACAGGTGCTCGGTAGTGTGGAAAGATGCAGTCGCCATCCCCAAATTGCTCTTCAACAGTGAGAAGCAAGAAGGTACTTAAAACATCAATGTAGGCCTGTGCTGTGATAGTGTCCCTCAAAACAACAAGGGACGCAAGCCCCTCCATGAAAAACACGACCACACCATAACACCACCGCCTCCGAATTTTACTGTTGCACTACGCACGCTAGCAGATGACGTTCACCGGGAAATCGCCACATTGTGTAACGTGATTCGTCACTCCATGCAATGTTTTTCAATCGTCCAATGATTACGCTCTTTATGCCAAGCGAGACGTCGTTTGGCATTTACTAGCAAGATGTGTGGCTTATGAGCAGAGGCTCGACGATTAAATCCAAGTTTTCTCGCCTCCCGCCTAACTGTCATAGTACTTGCAGTGGATCTTGATGCAGTTTGGAATTCCTGTGTGATGGTCTGGAAGATGTCTGCCTATTATAGATTGCGACGCTCTTCAAATATCGGCTGTTACTGTCAGTCAACAGACGAGGTTGGCCTGTACGCTTTTGTGCTGTACGTGTCCCTTCACGTTTCCATTTCACTATCGCACCAGAAAAAGTGGACCAGGTATATATAGGAGTGTGGAAATCTCGCGTACAGACGTATGACACAAGTGACACCCAATCACCTGACCACGTTCGAAGTCCGTGAGTTCTGCGGAGCTCCCCATTCTGCTCTCTCAAGATGTCTAATGACTACTGGGTTCGCTGATATGGAGTACCTGGCAGTAGGTGGCGCACAATGGACCTAAAATGAAAAACGTATGTTTCGGGGTGTTCGCATACTTATGATCACATAATGTAAGTTACAGAAAATTCAGATCATTCGAATACTTCGGAATTTGACATTAATTAACTCAAAATTGACACTTTTTGGATACTTGCTAACATGTCGCAAAATTCATATCGTTCTGATACTTTTGACCATGGCACTAAGTTACGTAAAGTTCAGATCATCCGGATACATCTGGACATGATGCAAAATTCCTATCATTCAGATACTTTGGAATAGGGCAACTGAGTTACTGTTTGCCAGCTCGTCTGCAGAGACAGTATCGGCAGACATCGTGGCACGCGTAAACTTACCTTTGTGTGTCTATCGGTTTCTGTTTCAGCCGCCGACGCGTGCCTTGTACTGTCGATATCTCAGAATGAAATATAAATCTTAGCACATATAAATCTTTACTGGAAGAAGGAGAATTATATTTACTTACGAACCTCCAGCGCGCTGGAGTACTGCTTCCCTCCGCTTTTCCCAAAGCTCCATCCTCCCCCCTCCCCATTCTATCTCTCTCGTCTCCATCTCTTTCGAGCCCAGCCCCCACCCCCGTATGTCCGCTAGTGTCTTTATGGTGTCTTTCCCCTGGATGGTCGGTACCATTTGGCTATAACCTTTCATATACACGTGTATCTGGAACGCCTTTCTCGTTGTTTGATTAAACTGTTACGTGTCATTTTACTACCGTTAGCGGCCATAATTTTTGGTATATAGTGCTTTGTGAAAGACAACTTTGCGATTTAATGTCTGTTCTTTCCTGGGAAGCGTCAAAAATTGTTTTGTATTCATACAGTTCACTAAGTTTTGTTAAGCTGAAGCTTTTTCTCTTGTAAAGAGTTGGAAGTGATGAAGGTATTTTATATCCTAATTGTTTTCTTTTAATACGAATTATCCGGTTCACATTTAATGATTTTTACTTACCATCATGGAATACGAATTTGTCATATGCATAGTATGTTACGCTGCTCTGCTTTACCTTTCGATGATTTTTAATAATTTCATTGTTTTCGTAAAAATTTTAAATGCATGAACTTTATTCTTGACTTGTACTGTTACTGCATTAACTGTTGTATTTTTGGTGATTGGAGGATATTGTAATAAATTTAAAAGATATTTCCTATATTCTGGTACGGCACACCTTTCCCGATGTTTCTTTATGGCAACGGGAGGAGTGGACTGCCTGTTACCTATATACTGTGTAACTGTTTATTTGCTGCTTTTTATAACTTACGTATGTTTTTGTTAGCTTGACATGGTTCTTATACTTTCGAAAATACAATTTTAACCATGTGGTTCGCATATCCTGAAACGAAACGAACTGTATTTTTGACGTGTTCTTTATCATTTGGTAACAACTCTATCGTACATGAATGCCATTTTGGTGTTTTATCTCCTGTATGATGATTTGAAAGTGAGTCCCGATCCGAAACTAGTCACCAAGTAAATGAAAACGAAATTTGCAACTTTGGCTGTTTTACGTTGTACCGATTATATTTACTGTTAAGGCAGACCGTAGGTAAAGATTGAGCTATTTTCTACGGGAAATGGATCTGGAAGTCTACATTTCAAATACATTTATACTAATTTGCGTAATACTTCATCCTGAATTCAATTGCGGATCTCAACCAAGCAGATGGCTTGTTTAGAGACTCGTGTTACTGGGAACGTTTCTGTTTTTTAGTATCGTATACTCTCGCTCGTGAAAATTTTCGCTATTAATTATAATGTGTAAGATGTAATCACCCATTAGAAACTAGATTGCCAGCATGCAACACAATAGTACACAAAGTGTCACCTGTGTCTCCGATATTAATAAGGAATACTAATCGGAAACTGATTACTGACGAGGATTATCTTGTGCTGGCAAATATATAGATCAATAGGAAGCAATTCCTTACTGTTCTGCAACTATTACCTATTGGAAGGCTGCAGTGCCATACGACAGCAGCGAAATGCAGAAATTTCTGCACACGATGACGACTGGTCGAGGGACTCTTGTTGATATATGTTTCTTTGTAATTTTCGCGAAATTTTGTAGTATCCTTGTTGATTAAATTATCTCTATTTCCATATTTAGGATTACTATTCCCGCGATATTACTGTTGATAGATATTAATTCGTAAATATCTGCACGGTCTTTGTGATACATGTTTCCTATCACTGCATGTCACGATTTCTGCCAAACATGTGCCCTAATATTGAATGTAATCATGTGCGCTACAACAAACCCTATGGAGAACGAACTACATTTAGATCGTTTTTTTACAAAGAACTTCTCTCTGAAGCAGCTTGAAAGTTATCTTTTAAATGTGCAAAGAGTTGGTATTTACGCCCCTGAAGTCCTTCATAATCTTCCACAATCTATCCAGTCTGGTCACTGCGTTTTATATTCAACCTCAATGTTATCATTTGATATGCGAAACGATTTTTTATTAATTAAGAGTGAAGCAACCTGTTCTGAAGGGAGTTAAGAGTATACGTTTGTTTTACACAAATGTGTGAAGTCCAAAATGAGCGTTGTAATTTCGCAGCGAAGAAGCACCTAGTATTCTCAAACTACATTTGTTCCCTAATTTAACAGAAAAATCTTTGAGGACACTTTTCCTTAATTTCATTAATTTTAAATTATTGCAATAGTTTACGCAATGACGCGCTTTTCATATAATGCCATTGACATTTTTGCACCACTTTCGAGGAAGTAACCATATTTGTTGTAAATATTCTATTCATTCAGAAAATACACTCCTGTTATTCTTTGGAACTCTGCTTGACCACGAAGATTCTATCAACTTAATCACTGTAGGCTATAGCATCTCGAAAACTGTTCAGATGTTGACATAATATCAAAACCACTTTAATTTGCAACGATAGAAACTAGAACAAGGTACCACAGGAAACTAAACAAGCAGAAACATACCATGAAACTTTTAGACAAGGTATAATGTTAAATTCTAATTCATACTACCAGTGTGTCTCTACAATTAGTACGTAATTTTCTTTCTGTTGGCGTTTGGCATATTGTAGAAAGTTAACAGTGAAAATAGTACTACCAAAATTCCGTAATCTCCGTCACTGCTATCTTCACTACGCCTACAAAAGTAATAAGACGATGGCAGTCCTTACCATGAGACAGTTCCAGAACTGTCGAAGACAGAGCATACCATACAGGGCTCCCAGACATCAATTTAATAGTGTGCAGGTGATAATTCCCAATGTACAAATTTTCTCTTTTATTCCTTATGCTGAGGGAGGTGTGCTCCCAATTAAGTTAAATGCAGGCTGATATCCTAAGAATATGTAGCGTACAGTCGGTGGCTAGAGCATCAAGGAGTTACATTTGTCGCAATGCAGCAATACACAAAGAACATTCCTCAAGAAACTTCATGGCAGATTAAAACTGAGTGCCGGACCGAGACTCGAACTCGGGACCTTTGCCTTTTGCGTCCAAGTGCTCTACAAACTGAACTACCCCAGTACGACTCACACCTCCTCCTCACAGCCATCGGTAACGAAGTAATTAGAAGCGGAGTTCAGACGTGCATAGAATAGTGATACAGAAGGGAACCAGCTGTTTTTTTTTTTTTTTTTTTTTTTTTTTTTTTTTTTTTTTTTTTGAGACTAACTACCGCAGCGGTTGCTTTGACTGCAGTAGGGAAACTCTACGGCTGGGTTGGGATTTGGATCCAACTTCTCCCATATATTAGTACAGTTTTTTAACCATTGTGAAAGGAAACGTTCGGAAGATTGTATAGAGGCATTACTAGCACTTACCCATAACTGATTTGGCTCTGAGCACTAAGCGACCTAACTTCTGAGGTCATCAGTCGCCCAGAGCTTAGAACTAATTAAACCTAACTAACCTAAGGACATCACACACATCCATGCCTGAGGCAGGATTCGAACCTGCGACCGTAGCGGCCACTCGGCTCCAGACTGTAGCGCCTAGAACCACGCGGCCACCCATAACTGACGTCAAATAGATAGTTCGAAGATAAACAGATACTGAATATTCAGTATCTCACGGACAGGACACTGACTTGTTGCAAGGAGTCATGTCACAATGACAGTGACAGCAAAAGCTCTGTCCATTGTATTCCACAATGAAAAAAGGGTCGTCCTAGCCATTATGGTCAACAATATAATAGCGAAACGTCGGATTTCTGAAGATCCCTAAATTTTTGCAGTACTTGCCGAGAAAGGGTTCGTCGCATTTATGGTCGTTGTTCGATGCGTGATTTTCCATTCCCTTGTTTCTAAACGCAATGGTGAGAGATACCTTAACGTCAAATTCTGACACTAAAGAATCTTGTTTCAGTGTTTCTGAAGAACATCATTCTTTTTCTGCGGGGCTAGATAATGATTGATGACATTTTCTTGTTGCAGCCCGTAGATGACCTGGCGGTGGAGGTGCGCATGCAGGAGCAGGCGCCACTGCTGCTGGTGGAGGTGCCCACGCTGCAGGAGAGCAACGAGGTGCTAGACTGGCCGGGCAATGTCAGTAAGTCGCCAACACTTGTGCTAAACGTATCAGGCAAATGCGAGGTTCAGTCCGGGCGAGATGTTTAAGGATATCGACACAGGACTTTTAATTTATGAAATCTTGTTTATGAGCAGTGTTCGTAGTGACTATACCTAACAGGGATTAACAAGTGAAGAATGGTCACGTTCTCAGTGGCCTAGTTGTTTCATGAACCTATCCGACCATTCACACCCAACAAAATGTGATTTCGTATGAGAAGTAAACATAGCATCTTGCTCGGAGCGGACATGGATTGGCTCTGAGCACTATGGGACTTAACTACTGAGGTCATCAGTCTCCTAGAACTTAGAACTACTTAAACATCACACACATCCATGCCCGAGGCAGGATTCGAACCTGCGACCGTAGCGGTCACGCGGTTCCAAACTGACGCGCTTAGAACCGCACGGCCACACCGGCCGGCCGACATGGATTATAGGCCACTCTTCAAAATACTGAGACACAAAGAACAAAGAGACTGTGGAAAACAAAATTTTAATAAAGATATTTGAATTGTACTCAGCTGTGTGTGGAGGCTGGAATTTGATGATGAATGACTGCATAGGAGTACATCAAGTAAATGTAAACTCAAGTCGCAATATGGACTATTACATCATTTTCATATGTCTGATTCCGTTTCTTCTCCAACAGTTGCGTTTCCGACGAAGACAATAGTGGCTATTGCCGAAAGCCCTGATTTTCGTATGGAGTTAAAGCGACAAGTGCACCTGGAACATTTAACGCAACATTCATTAACGGTTGTGGTTTCAGTAAACGTATCTTCCCATAGGGAGTATATCACAGTAAAATATCATTAAGCGCAATCTGATACGTTCCATATCATTTCGGTAAAGAAAGTATTCAAATAATCCAGGGGAAATTTAAGCAACCAACCACTGAGATCTTACTCTGAATTACTACTGCCAACATGCACACTTGTATGTATGTATTGAAGTGGGGACCTAGAAACGACGGAGAGGCTTCGTCCTCGCCATATCCTTCAGTGGTACACAAACCAACAACAGGCTACCGCAGTCGACTCACCCCACCGCCGCCCCACACCGAACCCAGGGTTATTTGTGCGGTTCGGCCCCTAGCCCCCACCACACACCCCCGCCCCCCTGCCTCCGGGGCGTCTCATTGCAGACGTGTGTAACCCCAATGTTTGCGTCGTAGAGTATTTACTGTGTGCGCATACGTGGTGACAGTGTTTGTGCAGCAATCGCCGACATAGTGTAACTGAGGCGGAATAAGGGGAACCAGCCAACATTTGCCGACGCGAATGGAAAACCCCCTTAAAAAACCATCCACAGGCTGGCCGGTAAACCAGAGCTCGACACTAAACCGCCGGTCGTTAGACCGCGCGGCTAGCCATGCGGGCACATTCACACTTATTGGCCTGCAAGCCGTGCTCACGCGAAAGAAGGAAAACAATCCGTAGTCTATCTTACAACCACAAGATGATCCACTTCCCATTGTACCACCTCCAGTTGAGCAGTTTACTAAATGAAAACTCTAAACATGCTGGCTGCCACCATCTGATCGTATGAGACACCGATCTTTCCTGTCATTTCGTCTTTCGATATTTTGCCTCTAGCGTGCGCTACGTTTACCAAATCTACATTGTGTTACAAACTGCAAAGGACTGAAATGCAATAGGGAAAACCCATTTTCGTAGTCATCGGTTTACATCTTAGGCCTGTATCGATTTTATCCTGATCAAACATGTGTTTTCCGAGTGTCAGTAGTTTTGCGCAGATGGGGTCTACAATTTAGCTGTTCCATTACTTTAATACAGTGGTGGGCTCATCGCTAACTTTGTAATTCTTTTCTGTACGTCTCTGAATTGGTAAAGAGAAGGGAGTTCAGATTGTTCAAAACTATTGTTTTAAGGTCTTATACAAGCCACTTCCTCGCTGCTGAAATTTCTGTATTATGACCACCAAGATGACGACCATAATGGTAAAAGTGCATAATGATCAGAGATGAAATACTATTCTACTCCAATATTTAGAAATTTCAAGTGGTGGCTAAACGTTTAGTCATCAGTCATTGATCACTAACGTGAGCCTTCGCCATTAAAAAATCAAACAATTTAGCAGTTAGCAAGCAACACAGGAATATGATTGTTGCCAGGCTGTTTGATTTTGCTGCTTCAGCAAATATATCAGCACTGATGTATCTTTTTCCATTCAATAATGATAAAATGTTCAATTTCTCCAGCACTTCACTCCACGAGAGACAACATCGTTCACATTAATCTACATTTTGAAACAGCCAGTAGAAACAATATAACACAGTCAAGTCTGAATGCAGTAGAGCATTTACGTGGATCAATCATAGATTGTGGGAGGAGAAAAACGGCAATTCTGATTCCAAAATCGATACTAGAATGTTAACACTACCATATAGACACGGCAGTGGGACAACAGCCAGCCTATGTAAATACAACGGCATTGCCGGGCAATTATAGTTCTTAGGCACAACAGGAATGCGCAGAGTTTTGTCGCATTACGACACTGACAAGTTTGCAGCTGGTCTTCGTTACAGGTTCACCGTGCAACTTTGAGTCCACCCACTGCTTTTCTCGCGCTCTGGACCACCGCGCTGCAAACAAAGGGCTGTACAGCTGCCACGAGAAAATATGTCCACACTTTCAGAAGGCATTCCTTACAAGTAGTGGCAGAAAATATGTTATTTGGACGTGGGTACTGAAACGGAATATTTCCATGTTAAAGCTCCGTTTCTACAACCATTCTACGCAAGAGTCTTCGGAAACACACAGGAAAGCAACTTAGGAGCAGTGTGAAACATAAATGTTCAAAATACGATTGTTGGAACTTAAATAGTGGCAACTATTTATTCACAACCTATAAAAAGAGTTTCATGTTTGTATCTGTTACTGTCCTTCCAAGGCCGGCCGCAGTGGCCGATCGGTTCTAGGCGCTTCAGTCTGGAACCGTGCGACCACTACGGTCGCAGGTTCGAATCCTGCTTCGGGCAGAGGTGTGTGTGGTGTCCTTAGGTTAGCTAGTTTTAAGTAGTTATAAGTTCTAGGGGACTGATGACCTCAGTCCCATAGTGCTCAAAGCCATTTGAACCATTTTTTGTCCTTCAAAGTAGCCACCAGCGTTGTGTAGAACCCGTTGCCAGCGATGTGGAAGGCGTAGTATACCGTTAACAGAGCCTGTTCTGTTAATGGTGCGAATGGAGCGGTCTACTGCCTGTCGAATCTCAGGAACAGTTCTGAAGCGAATGCCATGAAGTCAGACTGAAATGTCAGTCCAACGAATGGCGTCATTATGGGTCGCCGCGATAGTCGAAAGTGCGTCAGAGCCCCCGTATGGTGAAAGTTATTCTCGTGTACGACTGTGATGGTGTTATTCTAATGCATTACGTTCCTCCATGGCAGACCGTTAATGCTCATTATTACCGTTTAATTTTGGAGCGTCGCCTGCGAACAGCTTTCCGCAAGAAGCGGCGACGCTTTCTGCGCAACCCACCCATCATTTTGCACGACAATACGCAGGCTCATACAGCGCAAGCTGTGGCTCCTCTGTTCGGTCGATGAAACTGGGAAGTACGATGCTATCCACCATACTCCCCGGACTTAAGTCTTTGTCACTTTGATTTGATTCCGTAGATCAAGGAACCATTTTGAGGCATTCGCTTCAGAACTGTTCCAGAGATTCGACAGGCAGTAGACCGCTCCATTCGCACCATCAACAGAACAGGCTCTGCTAACGGTGTACTACGCCTTCCACATCGCTGGCAACGGGTTCTACACAATGCTGGTGACTACTTTGAAGGACAGTAACAGGTGCAAACATGTAACTCTTGTGTATCGATTGTGAATAAATAGTTGCCACTATTTAAGTTCCAACCCTCGTAGTTTGTTGGCTGTGTTTGGCTCCAATGTAAAAAGCTATAATTCTCAGTTTCATTGTCAGTGTTTATTGTTTTAACTGAACCAAAGACTATTGACACGTGCCTCACTTCATTGCTTTTGTTGAAATACGGCTGACATCACTGCTTGTTTTGACGCGCGACTAATTCCATTGGTCTGCTTGCATTAAGAACATAGCATAAACTGTTTTGTGTTCATCACGGTTTTGGTATTGGGTGCAGTGCAATGGAAGTGTACTCAAATTCAGAGTTGTTAGATGCTCACTTGCTGTACCGATTAACAGATGGTAAAGCCTGTGAGACTCAATGTTTCTACCGGGAACGTTTTCCAGAATTACGATACCTCGAAAGGAATATGTTTGAAGCAACTGGTCGTTTTAGGGAGCATAGGACGTTTCAGCCGACTAGTCGCGACTGGAGGAGGCCTATGAGGCCGAAGACGCCCCAGCTGAAGGAGGAACTCATTCGTGCAGTTGACGACAGATATAATGTCAGCGTAACACGATTAGTAAAAACGCGTCTTATTCAACACATGACCGGCGTGATTTCTCCATGAGAAAATGCGCAATCGATAACATGTGCGCTTGTGAAGGCACTGTCAGCATACGATCCACCGGTACACTGCTGCTAATGTTTCAAACACTTGAATCCTCGCCTTACTGCAAAAGTACTGTTCACAGATGAAGCTTCGTTTCATTGTGACGAGACCGTAAGTTTTCATTATCATCACGTATGGACTGTCGACACCCTCACGAAATTGTGCAGTCACGTCATCAATAAGGATTTTCTGTCAGCACTTGGCCCGGCAATGTTGGCGACTTTTCGTCGGACCGTGTTGCTCCACGCACCTTCAACGGGGAAGCTTACCATGCTTTCTTAGATAGTAGTCTGCCTGTTCTGCTAGAACATGTGCTTTTACGAGTGTGACTGAACATGTATTCATGCACGATGGGTCTACTCCCAATTTCAGTGTAATTATTCGTAGGCTTCTAAATAACGCATTCCGCGACAGCTTAACAAGTACAGGTGGACCAATTCCTTGGTCTCCACGTTCTCTGGACCTAGATGCACTAGACCTCCATTTGTGGTGGCATTTGAAAGCTATCGTGTACGGAACCGTGGCACAAGATGTAAAATGTCTAAGTGTACATATTGTGAAAGCCTGTGAAACAATACTGATAAGATCGTCAGGGATTCAATGCGACGGCAGGTTGAACCTTGTTTTCTTGCTAACGGAAAACATTTTGAACATTTCATTCAGGAAAGTGTTTCACACTGTCTTGATACGTTCTTCTCCTGCGTGTTAAAGTGTTTCAGAAACTGAGCTCTAACTTGTAAACAAAGCATATTCCCATTTAACATTTTTTCTTCCTCCAAGTGTGAAGAATATTACGTGAAAGTTTGACCGTGTCTTTTTGTTACACCATACATAGGATTGTCCGCCAGTGAGTAGGCTCCCCAGATGCTGGGTGCCCTGTTTAGTGCTTCAGCGTTTCAAAACTTTGCCTCTGCTACGGGGCGTCTTGTGTCTGTCTACAACCACCTGACAAAATGCGACTTTCAGATTGTATACTGCCTCAGTCCTACTATAATTCATTCTTAAATTATCATTATTATGGAATGTCTTCAGTTTTCGCAGTGTATGTTTCATTTGTGCTACACACTGAGATGACAAAGTTACGGGATAGCACATACACATACACAGACGCCGGTAATATCGGGTACACAAGATATAATAGGGTAATGCGCAGAATTGGTTTCCGACGTGATTATGGCAACACGAAAGGAATTAACAGATTTGAACAGGCTATGTTAGTTAGAGCTAGACGCATGGATCATTAGACGTCAGAAATCATTAGGAAAATCAGTATTCCGAGATCCATAGTGTCAAGAGTGTGCTAAGGATACTTAATTTCAGGCATTACCTCTGACTGCGAACAACGCAGTGGCCGAAGGCCTTCACTTAACGACCGAAAGCAGAGGCATTTGCGCAGAGTTGTCAGTGCTAACGCTGCAGTCTGGAACCGCAAGACCGCTACGGTCGCAGGTTCGAATCCTGCCTCGGGCATGGATTTTTGTGATGTCCTTAGGTTAGTTAGGTTTAACTAGTTCTAAGTTCTAGGGGACTAATGACCTCTGCAGTTGAGTCCCATAGTGCTCGGAGCCATTTGAACCATTTTTCAGTGCTAACAAACAAGCAACACTGCGTGACATAACCCCATAAATCAATGTAGGACGTACGACGAACGTATTAGTTAGGACAGTGTGGCGAAACTTGGCCTTAATGGGCTATGACAGCAGACGACCGACGCTAGTACCTTTGCAGGTCATGGCCTGCAGCGTTTCAGGGGGCTCATGACCGTTGGTCAGATGAGTCCCAATTTTAGATGGCAATAACTGGTGTTAGGGTTAGGGACTGGTGCAGACCCTACAAAGTCATGGACGCAAGTTGTCAACAAGGCACTGTGATAGCTGGTGTGGGTTGTGTTTACATGGAATGGACTGAGTCCTCTGGTCCATCTGAACCGATCATTGATTGGAACGCAGCTATGTTCGGTTACTTGGAAACCATTTGCAGCCATTCATGGACATTATGTTCAGATACAACGACGGAATTTTCATAGAGGGGAGTGTGCCTTGTCACCGGGCCACAGTTGCGCGTGATTCGTTTGAAGAACATTGTGAACAATTCATAGGAATAATTTTGCCGTCCAGATTGCCTGACATGAATCGCACCGAACATTTATGAGACACAGTCGAGGGGTCAGTTTATGCACAAAATCCAGCACTGAACACTATCGCAGTTAATCAGTACTATAGAGATAGCAAAGCTCAACATTTCTGTAGGGGCGTCTCAACGACTTGTTGAGTCCTTGCTACGTCGAGTTGGTGCGCTATAACGGGCAAAAGTCAGTCCGACACGATATTGCGAGGTATCACATGACTTTTGTCTCCTCAGTGTTCATAGAAGCTCGAACATTCATGGAAACTGCTGTCAATTTTCCCTGCAAGGTTGGTAAACATATTCACGGAGACAGGTACCTTGCATGAAGACATATACAGAACATAACACTACAGAGACGACGGCCTGGCGCAGCGAGTAACCACAGCCTACAATCAGCCGGTCTGCGGAAAAGTCGGGGCGGCCAATTGTGGAAAACCAACATGCCTGACTGCCATGGCAAGGCAGGTTGTGTCCAGCCCTATTGTCTGAAGTGTCATCTGGGATGGCCTGTGGTATGGGTCAGGCTTCCAAGAATCTGCAGCCCTAGACGCCTCTAGTCAGAGAAACGGATTTTGCCATCTATCAGCGAATAAAGGCTGTTATGTAGTCCTGTTTGGAAGGAGAAAAGACGCACGTACCTTGGAGTGGCACCTGTTGCAGCGGACCCCCTGGCGCGCATCGAAAGTCCGACGTCGTCGTCTGCCATCGTTCGCTGGGCGCCCACCAGGGAGGAGCAGCAGCAGCGGGGCAACAGAGGTGTCTCCGGGCAGCTGGTGGTGCGCTACGACGTGGACCGCGACGCCAGCCCCAGCCAGGTACTCGTGAGTGTCCACGCTGCCCTCCGACTGCGATAGCCCCCGTTTGTCGCTAACAGTCTCACAGCTACAGGCAGGACAAGTCACTGCAGCTCAAGTACCGATCTAATTATAAAATTTGGTCTGTTTTACTGACTGTACGCGATTTATATTTTGTTCTGCCTGAAACTATATCGCAGAACCCAGACGGTGGAGTAGCCTATGACATTATTTTACTGATTTTCAAGTATCTGCGTTCACAGTCGAATTAATTTTGTAGCTACGACGACTTTCTCAGTTTTCGTTATACGCCATTTGGTCTTTAACTAAAATACGAATGTATGCTTCGCCCTTCGCAAATATTGTTTCCAGCCACAGTTACCAAAAAAAGCAGGCTCAGAAGATAACTGTATATTACTTGTTTCGCAGTATCGTCGAATTATTTGATCAACAGCAAATTCGCCATTGAACGCACATACTTATTATAAACAGAAGAAGTGGTCTAGATTTGGACTACTGTGTAGATTTTAAGGCATATGTCATCTATTGAAAACAAAGTAAAGAATGATGTGGTAAACAACATTCTGATGTGCCCTGCTTTAAATAATTGTGACACTCTCTCTATTTTTTCTTATTTTCCATTTAAGAAAATTGGAAACTGAACAACCCTCAGTAGTGTGCTAGAAATTTAGGGTGGTCCTAAAAATACTGAGATATCATTGAAAAAATTTAGTAAAATGAATTAAAAAGAATGTAGTCATAGAATACAGTAATAGAAACATTTTTTGACGTAACTGACAATGATTTATTTCTATTTTTAAATCGTTGTGGAGAAGATCAGCTGGACTGATAAAGTCAGGAATGAATAAATACTGAGGAGAACTGGAGAAGAACGGAGGATGCTTCTGACGGTAAAGAACAGGAAACTAAACTGGGTAGGCCAGAATCTAAGAGGAGATTGCCTTCTAGTAGAGACAACTGAAGGTTTCGTTGCGGGAAAGAGAGGGAAGGGCAGAAGAAGGTTCCAGGTGCTGGATGATGTCAGCAGGCCACAGGGAGGGTACCAAAGAATGAAGAGGAACGCAGAAGACACAGAAGCATGGAGGGCTATGCAGTCAAAACCTGCCGCAATGCAGAGAACCCAATGATGATGATGTGGTTTATCGACGAACGGGTCAATATTAGGTAAAACATTATATTCTGTCTACAAAAGTCACAAATATAAATGTTCTTATAGGTGCCGTCCTTGTGTTCCAAATTCTGTTTCATCAGTTTCTGGATGTTATTGTCCAGCGAGTACGTATAAATCACTCAAGTCATCATCAAAGACTGGCGTGTTTGGTTCCTCTCTCTCTGTCGCTCATTTGAACAGTCTTCTTGCTGTTTTCGTCCATTTCCCATTTGGTTTTTTCTTCTTCTTATTTTTTATCATCGTTCAACATTTTTCCAAATTCAGTTTATTCCCCACCGTTTCGTTCTAGATGATTTTTAGAAGTTTGTTCTTCAACACGCTTTTGGAACAATGTTCAGCGACCAGTGTCAGCTACCAGGACACATCCTACGCCTTTACGTCCTTTATTGTTTACTATCTTGTGTGCCGTGGGAAAAAGATCAGTGTCTTAAAGACTAATAGTCGATGAGGGGGTCCTGTTTGGCTGAGATTAATGAATGAAAGCTCTGACACGTCAGATCTTCTCGGCATAGGACTACCCGAAGTGGAGGCCTTCAGGTCATCCTATAGTTTTTTTCTTTGGCTGCGCAAATGGCCTTGGTCATATGCGCTTCGTTCCGCTTCTTCCTCTTTCACTGCTGGCTATATTTTCGCTCCGTTCTCAGTATCCTACAACACAAACTGAAAGTTTAGTCATATTGACAAAATGTCCCAAAATCTGTCTACAGCGCAAGTTTAGACCATATGAAATAGCCCGAATGTGGACCATTAGTACAAACTAATTCTTAGGTTATTTACAAATCGACGAAAAGTAGTAGCTACTAAAACTGAAAATATTCTAAATGCTACTATTATACTTAACACGACATATTAGAGAGCAGACTATTCGTCAGCAAAGAAAATCTATGAGACAACAATCAAGGTGTAGCGGCAAATGTTTTAAGGTGTTCGAAATTGAGTATATGTTGACTACAGTCACTTGCCACAGTGAACTGTCGCTGCTGCTTTACAGAACAAGTGATGTGGCCTGAAGTGCGGTTTTACATTGTTTCCGCTACGCTACAGCGTATCTGGCTATCTGAAATTCGGACATTAGCAGAAATTTGGACCACTTCACTTATCTCTTTTTTTGTTTCAATTTTCATTCGCTATGAAGTGGTTTACGTGATAAAATGAAATGAGTCTGTGGCATTATTGACTTGACCACCCCATATGGTGCTGTTCCGCTATGAAAAACAAGTCCTACTGAACACCAGTCCGGCTATTTGCGCGCCCGATAAAGATGAGATGAATGATAAGGACAACAAGTACACACAGTTTGGAGCGAAGACATACTTGACCAATCGGGAATCGAACGCAGCGTCCCTCGACCTAGAAGCAGTTTCACTAACCACTAGTCCACGAGCTGCTGAAATTCAGGTGCTAAAACACAGTAACTGCCGACGTGAGTAAGAGAAATAAATCAGTGTGAGCTTTATGCATCTGGTCAGCGTGCGTAATGCAAACCATCACGATACTCCATAAGGAAATGATATCTGAGGAACTGGCTTCGTGGTGTGTGCGAATGGATCAGTCATACTAGCTCACTTCTGTTTTATTTTTCCCTCCGTCTTAGCAGTTGCTGTGTTTCAACATCTAAACCCCTCGATAAAGACATAAAACTAAAATTACTAATTTGCGATATAAACATCAATAGCTATAGTTTGCTTGTTTGGGCTCGGACGGATGGATATGAGTGAAATAAATGGGTCTTACCTGCCAACAGATTAGAACACCTCAGCTAATGATCTGCGTTACGATAAACAATACAGATTCGCACTCTGCGCTGTATTCCAGGCTGCCAGAGTTTACGCCACTACACTTTACATTAGGATAGATTGAAGGGAATGGACGACACTGGCAGTTCCTTGTTTCAGCTCGCAGAAATATTCTTCTGGCTACGAGATGTTTATTTTAGCTGGATGGATGTTAGGAAGCGCAGACGCGACCCGAGCAGCACACTGCGGCATTCGTTCACAAAAGGCCCCACTACAATCTGGAGAATCTGTTCAGGAGGCAGGGGCTATCTCAGCTAAGTAAACCGTCTTAAAAAGTAAAATCTGCATTAGTTGTAAACTCAATAGCCTTGTTCATAAAATGCCGCACATAGGTATGAACCGCATGCATATTAATAGCAGTTTATAAAGGCAGAAGTACCTCTAGTGAAAATTGTTGTACATGCTTCCGGTCTTAACATAAGCTTTTCCTTTACCTAATACAGAATCTGAAGATGGTCAATGCAAGCAGAAACCAGTTATGATTGTATCATGAAAAAGTGATTGCTACAGTCTGGAGCTGCGCGACCGCTACGGTGGCAGCTTCGAATCCTGCCTCGGGCATGGATGTGCGTGATATCCTTAGGTTAGTTAGGTTTAAGTAGTTCTAAGTTATAGGGGACTGATGACCTCAGAAGTTAAGTCCAAAAAATAATGTGATTGCGGGAAAAATATAAGCAATACTTGGTGACGATAACTATACCAGGCCCTAGAGAGAGATTTGTGGAAACTTAACAACGCTGAACACTAGAATTCGAGTCACAAATCACGTTTAAGAGCCATGAATGGAAACAGATTTGCAAGCATTTAGGCTGAGGTGTATTGGGACTTAAATTTTCTGGAAACCGAATGTCTACCTACACTAAAGTTGCAGAAGATTCTGAGAGTCCTTCATAGCGCTTTTGTGTGGACACCATACAGCCATGCTCTGACTGCGTGTGTCCCCTCTACAGCAACATTGTGCCATTTACATCATTCCTAGACACGTCTCTTAATATTGTTCCTGGTAAGTAAGAAAACTAAAACATCTCTGTGCGTCAAGTCATCCACTGTATTCCTTTAGCTAATGTACAGACTACTTGTTTCATTTATTACCAGACTAATTACATTTTGCACTTCAGATAAACATCGCTTCTGATTTAGACTGATGGAAAACTCACGCACAATAAGAAAAACAAGACGCACTAGGGAGGAATTATCCGAATGGTACAAAAATCACTAGAGGTGACGTACTCGTACATGTAAAAATGATTACAGTTTCACAAAAAATGTGTTGGTTTAGTCAAGAGAAGGAGTTTTACAAATTGAGCAAGACAACCATGAGTTGATCCTCCACTGGTCCCTATGCAAGCAGTTACTCGGCTTGGTATTGATTGATAGGGTCGTTGGAAGTCCTCCTGAGGGATAACGTGCCACATTCTGTCCAATTGGCGCGCCAGATCTCCAAAACCTCAACCCAGTTGGAGAGCCTTCCCTTAATGCTCCAAACGTTCTCAATTTAGGAGAGATCTAGCGACTTTGCTGGCCGGGGTAGCGTCTAGCAAGCATGGAGACAAACATTAGAAACTCTTGTCCTGTGCGGGCTGAAATGTATGGCTTGGATGGCTTGTCATAATGGGCAACAAAACGGGGCGTAGAATACGTCGACGTACTTTAGTGCCGTAAGGGTTCCGCGAATGACAGCCACCATAAACCATCACTCTAGGTTGTCGGGCCTTTTGGCGGGCAACAGTCAGATTGGTATCCCACCTATGTTCAGCTTATCTCCAGCCTCGTCTTCTGCCTGGAATGTCACTGACTGAAGTAGAATTGCCTTCAGTGATGAGTCCCTCTTCGAAATGAGCCTGGATCACCTGCAAGTGGTAATCATTTGTCTTTTTAAACAAGTCAAATCTACCAATTTTCCGTCCCATTCAGATAATTCTTTTTTGGCGCATCTTACTTTTTCTTAGAGTATATGTCGATTTTAAATTAAGAGTAAAATTTGGCTTACACAACGCAACGTGGACGAGAAGGTTCAAAGTTAACTCACAATACTTTTAAGTTGCCACGCTTCAAACTAAAATATGAGATGATCACTCTGCAGCACTGGTTTTCTCTGCTACTGTAGTACCATCATTCTCAAAAAGAAAGTGGGACGTGAAACATTTTGTCCTCCTAATAGCCACTGGTCTGCCACTGTACCGGCCTCGCCGCCTGCAGGTGAGCAATGACGGCTACTTCGTGCACTTTTACGCGCCTGCCGGCCTGCCGCCGCTTCCAAAGCACGACGTCTTCGTGCTCGACGTCAGCGGCTCGATGCGCGGCCGCAAGATCGAGCAGCTGAAGACGGCCATGAGCACCATCCTGGACCAGCTCAACGCCGGCGATCTCTTCTCCCTGATCCCGTTTTCTTCTGCAGTGCAGGTAAGGCGAACCGCCAGCAGTTAGTCTTGCATTGTGCAAAACTGATATGCCGGCTGATGACTGATCGCCGAATTGTTGTTACAGAACTGTTCCAAGAGCTGTAACTAACATGTTTTCAGAGAAACATGAGTAAAATATCTGAAGAAACACGTAAATCACACATCAGTATGTCGTCGGAACACTAATACTGTCATCCACATTCTTCAACTTTTTTACTTGGAAGTATGCAATACTTAATACTGCTTCATTTGCGATTACTGGTGTTTGAACTCAGTCTTTGTTTTAGTTCGTGAGAGTGCTTTGTGAACCTAAGTTTTGTTTGGTTAAATTTTTTATGCAGATCGTTTTCATCTAACTTATTTCTGCAAATACAACCGACACTCAGCAAAACTACACTTACTCACAAGTTAAAGATAACTGCACAGTGCGGTGCCACACAACGTGGCGCTACACAAAACTGGCGCTAATAGCACAGTCACATAGGGAACACACACGACACAGATCTGTAAGTCCACGGTATTGGCGATAAGTTGAGAAAACCGCCCAGAAGCACATGTGCTACAAAACGCCACTGTTTCCTGCGCATGTACACCGACATCAATATGATCACCATGCACAGGCACACAGGCCGCACATCAGGTTGGCATACTCTGGATCAGGTGGTTGAGCAGGTGCTGGGGTATAGCCTCCCATTCTTATACAAGTGCCCGTCGGAGCGCCTGAAGTGTCCTAGGGGTTTGAAGACGCGCAGCGATACGTCGACCGAGAGCATTACAGACGAGCTCGATGGGCTTTAGAAAGCAGGCCATTCGCCTGATACCTTCTGTTTCAAGATACTACTCCACGATGGCAGCTCAGTGAGGCCGTGCGCTATTATCCATCAGGAGGAAGGTGGGACCCACTGCACCCCTGAAACGGCGGACATACTGGTGCAAGATGATGTCTCGATACACCTGACCTGTTACAGTTCCTCTGTTCAAAAATGGTTCAAATGGCTCTGAGCACTATGGGACTCAACTGCTGTGGTCATTAGTCCCCTAGAACTTAGAACTACTTAAACCTAACTAACCTAAGGACATCACACACATCCATGCCCGAGGCAGGATTCGAACCTGCGACCGTAGTGAGTTCCTCTGTCAAAGACATGCAGGGGTCTACGTGCACCAATCACAATCCCACCCCACACCATCAAACCACGACCTCCATACACGTCCCTTTCAAGGACATTGAGGGGTTGGTATCTGCTTCCTAGTTCACGCCAGATGAAAACCTGGCGAGAATCACTGTACAGACTATACTTGGACTCGTCCGTGAACATGACCTGGGACCACTGTTCCAATGACCATGTACTGTGTTCTTGACACCAGGCTCTACGGCTCTCCTGTGACTAGAGGTCAGTGGAATGCACCTTGCAGGTCTCCGGGCGAATGAACCATGTCCGTTCAGTCGTCTGGAGACTGTGTCTCTGGAGGCAACTGTTCCATTGGCTGCGGTAAGGCCCCGAGCAAGGCTACCTGCAGTACTCCGTGGCCATCTGCGGACACTGCAGGTGACATATCGGTCTTATTGTGGTGTTGTACACTGTGCATGTCCCGTACTGTAGCGCCTGGACACGTTTCCTATCTGCTGGAATCGTTGCCATAATCCTGAGATCTCACTTTGTGGCACACGGAGGGCCCGTGCTACGACCTGCTGTGTTTGATCAGCCTCCTGTCGCCCTACTATTCTACCCTTCATAACGTCATCAATATGTCTTCTTTTAGCCGCTTTCAACACACACTCACCATTAGCACGTCTGAAAACGTCTGCACCCTTACTCGCTGCACCGTACTCTGACATGCACAAACACCTCTGTGTATGTGCGACGACAGCAAGCCAAATGCACCGTATGGTCATACCCCGAAGTGATTTAAACCCGCAAACCGCCCACCAGAGCGTTGTTTCACTAAATATCAGCATTATCCTTAATTTATGAGCATGAGTGTACATGAAAGTCGCGACCATTCGAGATTGTGTGTCCCACAAATTAATTTTCTTCTTATTGCAGTTGTGTTTTGCAGTTCGAAGGCTGGTTTCATTATGCTCTCTATACTAGGTTGTCCTGTGCAATCTTTTCCATCCGTGGATAGCTACAGAATTATTCATATGTACCTCTGAAGTTTCGGAGAATGTCTAAACAAAAACTGCTAAACATAGAGGATACGAAGAGATATCAGTGGACAGAGAATCTCTCAGCATTATTAATTCAAACTAGAGGTATTCAATATGGACATCTCTTTTGAAATCTAGCAATCGTAAGTACGTGCGTTCAGTGCTGCCGCTACTGCTGTCCGGGAAGATGCAACAACAGCAGTCCAGTTTGCAAATGTGCCCAGGTGTAGGTGCGAAGTAATTAGATGTAGCAACATGGAGCGAATAATTTGTCTATATGTTCTCACACTCTTGGCTCCTTGTGGTGTACCTTGCAACTTTACCACATAGCAAACTAGATATCGAGTCTTGCATCTTTGAGAGATACTAATTTCACTGATATGTACCTTTGGCAGGGCTCTTTACCTCAGTCGGTAGAAACGCAATCGTTCGAGGACCACTGTGGTGTCCATCCATGTGTCTTCTGTCCGTCTGTCTGTCCGTATGTTAAAAATCAGTTTCCTCATGAACGGGTCGACGTTTAAAGTTGGAACTCATGTCACATGACAATATCTACGATATCAGAAGCTTCTAAGTGAATGGAACGAAAAGTTTCAGCACTTTATGTCACATATTTTGATACTAGAAAACTCACTCATCGGCAGGTATTGCGTACTTCACGTTGGCCTATAATCATGAAATTTAGCAAATAACAAGGTTTCAAAGTGCAACTAAAGTGTAAGAAAATCCGAAAAATGGGAATTTGTATTTATGTAACACGAAAAAACAATTTGTTTCGTTATTTGTTATCTGACTGTCTGTCTGCCCGTCTTTCTACTACGACCCCTTTCTCACAGGAATAAGCTGGCACATCCGCTTCAAATTTATGTCACGTACTAAGATCTATATGTCCTTGGTGGTGT
This sequence comes from Schistocerca americana, assembly GCF_021461395.2. NCBI lineage: Eukaryota > Metazoa > Arthropoda > Insecta > Orthoptera > Acrididae > Schistocerca > Schistocerca americana. The sequence continues at coordinate 522,946,781 of NC_060119.1, read as the reverse complement.
AATAAATCAAAGCTTCTAAGTCAGTGTAATCAAAAGATACGACCATGTACGTCACATATTTTGATACTTGAGAACTCATTGATCAAAACATACAGTGTACTTCCCGTAGTCCTCGAATCATGAAATGTGGCAGGAAGCCGAATTTCACAGTATGAGTAAAGGAAAAAAATTGCAAAGTGTTTATTGATAACTGTATAACAAGAAAAGAATTTTTTAACTTGTATTCTGTCTTAATTCATACTTAAAACTAAAACATTCTGGAAAGTCCAGGGATTCTCAGAACCGATATCTTCCCATTTCGTAAATATTGTTTTTTTCTGTAGTTCTCGTAGTTTTCATTGAGCCTTTTTCTGAAACGTTCAAAGCACTTATTCATTACTGCTTATCAGAACATACAACAGATTGAAACTCTTTACAGGACTGAAGACCTACTGTCTCTCTGGAACTTCTATCCCTCACACTGTCTTCCATTACTAACTTTGGCATTCCTGTATTTCTCAGATTGCGTTCCATCACCCGATTCCTTCTATCAGTCAGATTGTGCAGTAACGCAGTTTACCCTCCCCTTCGTTAGTGATTCAATACGTCTATTTAAAATACAGCATTAATTTGCAACACAACAATTTTGATGCCTCTATTTTCTTGATATATGTACAAGCCGCATTTGGTCAAGTTTCACTCTATATAAGGCCAGAATCCAAAGAAGTACCATAAAACAACATTTCCTAACACTTCTTGTTTTAGCAACAGTTTCCCTACTCTGGGCAGTCAAACATTATATGTCGTATTTCCTTCTGCTGTTGTCAGCTATTTTTCTGCCCAAATAACACATTTCTCCTTCACCTTTAATGTTTAATTTCCTAAAGTAATTCCTCAGCATCACCTGACTTAATTTTGTTACATTTCATTTCCCTTGCTTTAAGTTTTTTTATCCTCATATTCTAAATCTTCAATTCCGCTCTGAATACCCAAATCCTTTGCTGTGTGTACATGTATAGCGTTATTCGGCTGTTAGCGAATGTTGTAGCACGCTGACAGGAGTGACACTCATATGGTAATGCTTTGCTGCAGGTATGGCATCCAGACGTGCCACTCAGGTTTCACTCTACGTGGGAGGAGAATCTGAACTCAGAGTTCAACTCCAGCGCCATTGTCGAAGCCACAAGCGAGATCATTGCCAAGGCCAAACGCAGCTTTAACTCCTTTGCAGCGAATGGAGGTACGTACGAGTCTCTTGTGGGACACTTAGCATACAAACATCTGATTAAAATAAAACAGTTGTAATTAACTTTCAGATATAGCCTTCCGTGTTTTTCTCAGTAAATATTTGTTAACGTACGTCAGTGCATAAAACTCAGTACTGGAATCATGATATTTCTGTGCCAAACGTAGAACTTATAGTGATTAAAAATCATTCATTCCAAATCAAATGATCCTCCACCTCGACCTAGAAACCTCCGCGGCGTCGAACAAAATCCCACTCGCGGCTGTGGCTGAAACCCACATGCTCACATAACCAGTCACCAGTAGAGCGTAACGTGGTGGCATGCATCAGCGGCTGCAAGGAGCGTTTTCCGTGGCAAGGCGGTACGTGGAAATGGTGTTCCTATCTAAAGCTGCAGCCGCTAGAAGTACCCAATGACAGGCAGAACAGAGCTGTGGGTAGCGTACCAACGTAACGGATTAACAACTGGTATCTCAGATAGAGGTAAATCGACCAATATAGGTCGGTTTACCGACTTGGAGCATGCAAAAAATGGATCAAATGGCTCTGAACACTATGGGACTTAACATCTGAGGTCATCAGTCCCCTAGAACTTAGAACTACTTAAACCTAACTAACCTAAGGACATCACACACATCCATGCCCGAGGCAGGATTCAAGCCTGCGACCGAAGCGGTCGCGCGGTTCCAGACTGAAGCTCCTAGAACCGCTCGGCCACACCAGCCGGCTGGAGCATGCAAACAGTAGTAGTTTTAAAAGCGTCCAAGGTGTACGAAGACTGTTTGTTAACGAGAAGTCACTGCATTATATGTGCCAACTGGGTGTAACAACGACTATCAAATTAGCGGCAGTCATTGAATAACACTCCAACGTATAACAACTCTCATGTACAAATTTATACTACCATGTCTGTACTAATTTGTAGTTTTCAGTATAAATCACGAAAACGAACACAGTCTCTACTACGTAATTCATACTTACAGCACAATAGCTTACTAGCAGCCAGCTAAACGTTTCCGCCATAACCTGATACAAATTAATACACGCGGACTTATACGGTTAGAATATTCGGAAAATACTTTTAAAATGATCACTTTCGAGTGTCAGTACTCGTAACCATTCCACATGCCAAACATACATTTAAATTTTCATAATAATGCCACAGCTTACACGGAAAAATTGAGAGTTCGCACGACCTTCATTTATGTCTGTTCTTAACTACTTTTCGAAACTTTTCATTTCCTAACTTTCACTGTTACTCATTAGTGATACGCTGTTGTGGAGCACTCTGACGACACATCCGACATTGGTCAGAGATGAGCATTGACTCCTTCCTCATCACGCGCCACACCTCTTCTCATCGGCCGAGTGCCAACCTAGCCAATCAGCTTTCGGTTTAGACAGACACAATTCCACACTTTTTGCCTTGAACCAGTGACATTCCGAAGTTACTTTAGACAGGATTATTAAAACATAAATACAAGAGAGACAAATAATAGCAAATTAAGATGTTTTCATCAATTGTCTGAAGGACTGAACAGGGTATTATTATTGTAAAGTACTGTGTACTTGATGCTTCACAATTTCCACCTTCCTCTACGTATATGACTCACAAAAACAACGCAATCTCAGTTTCCGATCCTTATATATATTTCGTTACTTACAGTCAAAAAACTTCATGCGTCACATATTTTCCACATTTATTCTCCCTGTCACTTGACAAATAAACAAAAGAAATTAGCATTGTTTAAAGTAAGTCCTAATGTCACTAAATATAAAATTACAAATAAGGTTTTCTGTGTAACTGATAGGCTACATACATCGTCAAATTTCTTAATAGACTTTCACCTGATAATGTGAACTTGTCAGAAAGTCACTTAATCATAAAAGCTCTACATTATGTGTTCTGTGTCATTTTGTGTACCGTAGACATGAGGCTTAAATTAGTAGAGTTCTTAGCTGTAGACATAACAAAACGTTGTACCTAGCTCTATCACATTTGTTGTGTGGCAAAGATAAGTATTGCTTTCTAGTAATGAAGGTAATAGTAACTCGTAAGGTCATGACATTACACAGCTGGAACCGCAGGTTGACCCATACAATAAACATGGCTTACCGCAAGTATGAAGCCAGCTTCTGTCTGAGTCTATAAGAGCGGTGTATGTTGCTAGCCTTTACAAACTTTGTGATTCTTATTTCCAGAATTACGTAAAATGGCATAAATATTTACAATGTTTTCAAAAATCAAATGAAATCAGAAGAAAACTAGATAACAAATTTCTACTCGAGTCTTGGCAGCTCCAATACTAAGTATATCAACTTTTCTACAGTAATTGTTTTTAAAACTTTTACAGAAAGCATATTATATAAAAGCAGTCTTTAAAATACTATTAACTTTGCACATATGTAACTTCAGTAAGGTAAGCTTCTCTGTAGCGTCAATTATTACATTTCGAGTTTCCGTTGCACTTACGCTAACTGTTCATTTGTTGCATTGTGCGTCTTTTCATTACACATGTATAAGCTATTCTAAATGAGAACAGGTACTCTTTTGCCATCCTTCTGTTACAAAAACAATTGTACTTGGTGTTGTTGCAGCACTTTATTATTGTAGCGTTCATAACAGTCCACCCTCATCATCCATACACTCCACATTAATTGACATTTAGGTCTGTCATGTAACCTTAGTCTCATCCAAGACCATAAATTTATACAATAAGTTTCAGTTTTTTTTTCCAATATTAATTGTTTCTTATTAGGGTAGTCCTTTCTTCTCTCAAAGTAAAGTAAGAGAAGTCCACTTACTGGTCTCTCAAATGACACTGAATCGAACGTACCTGGCCGGGCGGCGTGGCCGAGAGGTTGTAGGTGCTTCAGTCCGGAACCACGCTGCTGCTATGGTCGCAGGTTCGAATCCTGCCTCGGGCATGGGTGTGTGTGATGTCTTTAGGATTAAGTAGTTCTAAGGCTAGGGGACTGATGACATCAGATGTTAAGTCCCATAGGGCTTAGAGCCATTTGAACCAATTTGAACTTACCTGAAATGTATTATTCTCAATGTGAAAACAGTTGTAGTAGAAATTAGGCTGCTAATGAAATTATACGCTTACTTAGCTAGCTCAGGATACTTCTATTTTTCTTGGAAAAATCACTCTTTTACAAAAATAAGGCATCAAACAGTTACCACTCGTTACCTGGCCCACTTTTTAACTTTATGTATAGTCACTTTTATGGTAAACAAACAGCAACGGCTTTCAAGAAACGTCTTCAGTTTTAAACTTTCACCCAACCTAAAAAGGAGACTGTTTCCAGAGCTATTTACGTTATTCTCTTTCGTCTTTACTGTCTCATACTTCTCAGGTTCTTCATGTAAACATTGCCACTGCCACTGTTATTTCCTACAGAAATCCCCTAAATCAACATTTTGTTCAACTATTGACATCATTCTCTTTCCTCATTACTACTGCAACGTACTTGCTTCTAATGCCACTATATCTCATAAATAAAATCTCTGGTTAGTCTCTCCTATCTTGGTACCATAGTTAATCACACACACTCTCCTTTTTTACTTGGACCAATTCAAAAATCTTTCTGTCATTACTGCAGAAGTCTGTCTATATTTACCACCAAAATATCATGCCTCTCTGTAACATGTAATTTCTTATCTCAGCATTTCCTTATCCTTTTACTTCGTTCACTACACGTAATTGCTACTTATTCTCTTTAAAAAATTCACAAACATTTTCTTGTATCCAATTACATATTACACGTGGAATCCCATTTCACGTCGACCGTCCCCTCGACAGTGAGGAGTATTAAAGACGATGGGCATAGGCCAGAATGATAGAATATGTAGACTACCCATACAAAAATAACCTTAAGTAATATTGTCAATAACTCAAGCATGAAGTGATCATTAATCACCTAGCACTGCGAGGCGTACAATACTCTCTGAGGTTCTTAAGCCTAGCTCCTCTTCTTGGTGCAATTTTTTTTTTAGGTAAATGGTAGTTCATAACCACACCGCAGTTGCTACGGTAGGCCGATTTTGTCAGTTCGTGAAACGGCTTCTGGCGCAGTATGTGAGGTAAGGGGCGAGTTGTGGCGCCCTGGAAATACTATATGTTCAGAGTTGGGGCGGCCGCACAGGACGCTCGGTGGGCGCGGGCAGCTCGGCCTGCCGAACACGTGGTGCCGGACGTTGGCCGAAGCAAGAGGGGTCCAGCGGCCGCGTGGCTGGGAATTCCATGTCGACACTGTGACAAGGACGGTGCTTTGTGTCCATGAAGGAGATTTCTATGCCGGGCGTGCCAGAGATGGAGGACTTTGTGAAACCATATTGGCAGACATTTCACAGTTCGTATAGAAATTAGTAGTAGCCAGATGAATGATGATACCTCGAAAAGAAACATGTACACTACCATTATATGCTCGACAATTCTAATGGTGTAATCAAATGTTCAATATCATTATTAGTACAGAGTTCAGTATCTGACTGTAAATTATACAGGTAACACCTAGCAACGAATTTCCAAAATCTAAACGGTTCATCCGATTTCGTCGATCTACGTGTCTTGAGAAAGCTAGTAGTGTAAACGTAAATTGGTATAAATTACAGCCATATAACTTTAATAGAATATGAGTTATTAGAGGTCAAAGTGGCTGATTACTATCGATCGCGTCAGGCCATAAGTACACCACAGTTACACGAAAAAAAAGGTAGCAGCATGCTTATATTTATTCGTCTATGTCTTTGTTTATATCCGATATATACTATTCATGAAGAAATTGGTTAAATATTTACTGTGCTAAAGAAAGCACAGAGACATTAGGCTACTGGCCTACCTTTTGTTCTAATCCTTTGATATATGTTTATTTAACTTGTCTATGTATCTAATAATGTGTGTTAGAGCGTGTTTATGGTCCAGCCGTAGGAATATTTATATTATTCCAAGTTATTTAAATGTAAAAGCAGTACTTCGAATGCGTTTCATTACGTTTGAGTGGGTGCGTTGGCATGAAGACAAGGTGCGAGCGCTCTAGGCAATCATAGTGCTCGTGAATGGGGAGACTGGATGGAAGTGAGTTCGGGTGAAGAGTGCTTGGAGTACGGCACAGGACACGGGAAGTGCCGGGACGGTACGGCGCGGCGGACGCACGGTCGCGAGAGAGACTTGCAGTGCGGAGCGGTTTGCTCGTGGTCGCGAGAGATAGAAATACTTCAGAGTGCGCACTTGTTAACTTGTGAGATTTCCGGGGTTTCTACAGTGAGGACGTAGGGGGCGTTTAGAAGTAAATATGTCGCGAGCTATGTTGTTGTTCATAACCAATTACTTGCAGTAGAAATCTATTGTTTCCCTGTTATTCAACCTACATTTCATTTAATTGCTGGACTATCGACACCAATAAGTGTTTTGCAGAAGTATACCGCATTCTCGAAAGCACTTCTACTATCGTACTCATCATTTAAGGTCGTTAGTACCTGCATATTTTATTTATTCACAATCTTTCATTTATAAATTTATCTGTTACATTCATAATTCGCAGAGTGGTAGAATCCGAGTAGTAGAGTGGTAGAAACCTTCGACCATTCAATTCATGTGTGTATTCTTGTCGTATACTGTAGACTCAGCGTATTTGGCCTGTAATGCGGCAACTACATATCCCAGCCCCTAGACAACGAAACCAGCCAAAACTTTTAATACAGCAACTCTGAGTCGGAGGGTACGTAGTTGAGGGCCACCACAACAACATCAATTCATTTTCTAATTTGAAAGCCCGCAAGTACACTGCTAAGGTAATTTTTCCCTGCCACTATTATACAGCTGTGCCCCAGGGTTAGGTAACAGGATAACAGAGCGGAAATTCTCAAATACGTTAGTAACAAAGTCACACCAATGAGTTAAAAAGGTTTACTTATGTTCTTGACTTGTTGAAATATGAGTCTGCAATAATACTTGTACTATAGGACAAAAAAAGGTCCTCAATGGATAAGTGCAAATAATCTTTGGTCAACCTCACAGTACATATCAAATGTAATTTACGACAACAGTCTGTTAACTTCTAATAATTCACTAGTCCGACGTTACCTGTCTAAATCTGCTCCGGACGATGATCTACAACCAACTGGGCGAGAGCTGCTCTTCTATCTTCCTAGTAGGCTTCTGTCCGTTGTCATCCGGTCATTGGTCGATTGTACTCGACCGGCAATTGGCCGAGGCGAGTTCAATATCTTTTTCCCCTGCGCCGCCCGTGGCACTGGTGGAACTCGCGCAAGTGGCGTCTCTATGTTACTGGCACCAGCTCACGTCTCTGCGCCTCTGGTGCTTTTACCCTGCCTATGTCTTGTTCAGACGATACAACATTGTGCAGTAGCACTTGTGCATTAGATGCCCAAATTGGGTACAACTTCACATACGTGGTAAAGCCACCCACCATAGGAAAACAAATTCCGTATAATTACTGGGACAAATAAGATCTTAGAAGCTAGATTAAGCAAGGGCAAACCTACGTTTCTAGCATTTGTAGACTTAGAGAAAGCTTTTGAAAATGTTGAGCGGAATACTCTCTTTCAAATTCTGAATGTGGCAGGGGTAAAATACAGGGAGCGAAAGGCTATTTACAATTTGTACAGAAACCAGATGGCAGTTATAAGGGTCGAGGGGCATGAAAGGGAAGCAGCGGTTGGGAAGGGAGTGAGACAGGGTTGTAGCCTGTCGCCGATGTTATTCAATCTGTATATTGAGCAAGCAGTAAGGGAAACAAAAGAAAAATTCGGAGTAGGTATTAAAGTCAATGGTGAAGAAACAAAAACGTTGAGGTTCACCGATAACATAGTAATTCTGTCAGAGACAGCAAAGGACTTGGAAGAGCAGTTGAACGGAATGGACAGTGTCTTGAAAGGAGGATACAAGATGAACATCAACAAAAGCAAAACGAGGATAATGGAATGTAGTCGAATTAAGTCGGGTGATGCTGAGGGAATTATATTAGGAAATGAGACACTTAAAGTAGTTAAGGAGTTTTGCTATTTGGGGAGCAAAATAACTGATGATGGTCGAAGTAGAGAGGATATAAAATGTAGACTGGCAACGGCAAGGAAAGCGTTTCTGAAGAAGAGAAATTTGTCAACATCGAGTGTAGATTTAAGTGTCAGGAAGTCGTTTCTGAAAGTATTTGTATGGAGTGTAGCCATGTATGGAAGTGAAACATGGACGATAAATAGTTTGGACAAGAAGAGAGTAGGAGGTTTTGAAATGTGGTGCTACAGAAGAATGCTGAAGATTAGATGGGTAGATCGCATAACTAATGCGGAAGTATTGAATAGGATTGGGGAGAACAGAAGTTTGTGGTACAACGCGACTAGATGAAGGGAGCGGTTGGTAGGACATGCTCTCAGGCATCAAGGGATCAGCAATTTAGTATTGGAGGACAGCGTGGAGGGTAAAAATCGTAGAGAGAGACCAAGAGACGAATACACTAAGCAGATTCAGAAGGATATAGGTTGCGGTAGGTACTGGGAGATGAAGAAGCTTGCACAGGATAGAGTAGCATGGAGAGCTGCATCTAACCAGTCTCAGGACTGAAGACCACAACAACAACAATGGGACAAGTAAACCCCTTACCTACTAGGTTGTCTCTTCTGATGTTTGCCTATTGTACCTTTCACTTCATGTAATCTTACTGTTTGTGCTGAAATTCTGACATCAGTAACAGTTTTATACGCTTTATGCAAACGTCTCCATATGTTGTTTCACTGATCTCTGCAATAGAATCTCCTGCCCGTAGTCACTTTTTTTGGAAAAACAATCTTTTAACTAGCCCACATGCTGTTCTGGAAAACAAATTTTCCATTGCCTTTCACTTCATTTTCTCCTTCTGAATAAAACCCCTTTGTGTACCTGACATTACTTGACTGCTTTAAGAGGTCCAGAATCACCTACATAACCTTTTACTAATGCCATGGTAACGTCCTGATCGTGTTCCCTTCATAGTTCCTCAGAAATCCTCTTCAGTTAGCCTTCTTCATTTATTTTCATCATTGTAGCTAAAGATTTCCACCCCCACTTTACTTAAAAACAGATTTTAATTTTCCTCATTATCGTCCACACTTCAAGATAAAGCACCTGATTACATTTTAAGACCCCTTAACCTTTCCTTCTCAATTAGTTAAAACTACATAGCATAACTAGAGTAGCTGGCACTCAGGGCAAATATGAACTTTCCACTGTCCTCCGAACATTTCACTTTCTGTCCTGAGAATGGTGTTCTGGCGAATTATAACACACAAGTGTCACATAAAACTGTTACTCAGCACACTCCATGTCTTTTTACACAGTTTCACCTCCTTCCTATGATGTTGCCCTCCAATCTTTTTATTTTTCTACTACCTTTTCGTCGCCTCTCCATTTCTACTCTGACCATCTCTGTCCCCTTTTGTGTCGCATATCATCATTTCTTATGTCCATCTCGAAACTGCGTTCAGTTTGAAGTGGCACCCATAGACCCCCACTGCCACATCCTAATTATGCCACTGCTCTCCTCTGTTCAGTCGTTGCCGCCCTTTCATACAGTTCGATACAAATGGAGCATACAGTCTCACATTTTTTATTCCCTTCATAGCTACAGGGTTTGAAGGTCAACGATCTGAGAACAGGTTCCCGATGATTGAATGATACAATTCACAAACTACTCCACGAAATCACCTATTTAAATCAGAACTATTGTGAGTACTGTTAAATGCAAAACGTATCTAATGTACTAACACAGTCGCCAGTAGCTGCATAGAATAAGAGTCTTTTAATCATATGGCCACTGGTCCAAAACTCCTCAGTAGCTTATAGCTAATTCTATCTCAGTTCTATATTTATTAAGAAATGGAAATGTTACTTAGTAAACGTTCAGCCCTCCTACTATCGTAATCTACTCTGGTGCCGTTTTTAAAAAGGTTCAGAAAAATTATTTATTGTTTTTAATGATTCCATCCGTCGTACTACGTTACATTTTTTAATTTTTCAGTAAAGTTTAAACCGAAAATTTAAGTCTGAGTCGTGAATGTGACTTTCTGTAGCAAATGTCAGGTTCATGGCCATTCTTACACATCTGTATCTCAATAAAATGTATGCTGTAAATGAGAATCGACCGCAGTGAACGACAGTCTTTTGGTGTCATAAAATATCCCTTCACTCGGTATAAACATTGCGAAAAACGTGTTGCTGTCGCAAAGTTTGTGCAAAAAGACGTTTACCAGTTTCTGTATCCTAGTTATACATGAGGACCTATCTAAAAACTGTAATATTATTAAAAGCTACACAGATCTAGAGAAATTTGTTTTTCTTAGTCTTTCTTTCTGGTGATGGGCGCAAGTAACACCCTTGGTATTAGGCATTATGGAAAATGCGTCGGTGTTTATAGGGTTAGTCACAATTTTAATACAACTAATATCTCTTTGTTTTTAACGACAGCCTTTACGTAGGTAAATTAAAATTTCATTCAGACGTATAAAATCCATGTTGTGAAATGAAAAGTAAACATCAATAATACTGATCAAGCTGTAAAAATAGAAAAGTAGTTATTTTCTACTTTTTGTTTAGCATTTTTGTAACAAATTTATATTCACTGCGAATTGTCGAACTTTTCATAAGATTAGTATTTCAAATTAAAATGTTGTTATTTTTATTGAAATATTATTTACACCTCTTAATAAATGTGGAATTTTAACAGAATTTAAATAAACAGTGCAGTAAGCTAGATCCGATCATTCACTTAACAGTTACAACCCTCTTATGCTGTACATTAAGCTACTAGCGACTAATTAAATTACTACAAAATGTTTCTTTCTTATCAGCACTCAGAAATGTTTCAATCTACAAAGTCGACTTTTTAGAATATTTGGGTAAATGTGTTATATTCCTTTGGGAAACTGATGTGTGCACAGTGGGCATTAAACCGTATGAGTATCAATAAAACTGAAGAGGACTAGTCCTTAGTGTTCCCTTGTTAGAACTGTATACAGGTAGCCGCGTAAAATGGGCAATCGATTTGTTAGCTTGCAGTGATCTGAAAACTAGATTCTAAAATGTCTAACCATTTGTGCGCACTGCGCAGGCACGTACATGTTCAGTGCACTGAAGACAGCGCTGCGCGTGTCAAAAAAGAGGGTGGCCAGTGGGGGCGGCAGCCTGGGCATGGGGCGGCGTCGTCACGCGCCCATGGTGGTGCTGCTGACAGATGGCGAGGCCAACGGAAGGTGAGCAACACAGACGATATCTTGCGCCGCAACACGGCGCGCAACCTAAAGTTGAAGGCCGCGATCTTCACGTTGGCCTTTGGTATGGACACCAACTACAGCTACCTGCGCCGCCTCGCGCTGCGCAACAGCGGCATCAGCCGCAGGACCTACGAGGCCGCCGGCGCCCACCAGCAGCTGCGCAACTTCTACAGACAGATCGCCTCGCCGCTCCTCACTGACGTCAAGTTCAACTACGATGGTCAGCAGGTAAGTTTGGGAATAGGTCTTTGCAGACTTCTCGTCAGTGTTGTTGTTGTTTTTCTTATTGTTGTGGTTATCAGTTTTACTGGAGCTTTCATACCGAGTCTATCCTTTACAAGTATCTTCAACTCCGAATAACTACTGTAGTTACATCAATTTCTTCTTTCTTGCGTGTTATCCCCTAAGTCTCCAGCCACAATTTTTAACCCGATACACTTCACTTCATTCTAAATTTGAGAACTCGGTGCCTCAGGATGCGTTCTATGAACCAATTCCTTCTTTTAGCCCAAATGTCACATAAATTTCTTTTATCTCCGATTCCATTTACTACCTTCATATTAGCTAATTGATCTATCCATCTACTCATCAACACTCATCACTAACACTGAATTTCAGAAGCTTCTATTATCTTGTTTGAACTGCCCATCATCGACGTTTCCCTTCCAAAAAAAACTACACTCCAAATATCTTCCCAAAAGCTTTCATAACTCTGATTATAACAAATTCATTTTTCCACTTTTTTTTTAATATAATTTGTATTTGTCACGCAAATAACAGGACTCATTTCCTAATTTTAGTGTCTCGTCTCCTATTCTAATATCCTCGGCATCTCCTCAATTGATTTGCCTACATTCCGTTACCTTTGTTTTACATGTGTTGATTTGCGTTTTGTAACCTAGCTCCTGGTAATCGGCGTATTGCTGCCGCAGATGAACTAATTATGGAAATATTGTCTGAAATTTGAAAGAGTTACATTGATTACGAATGACAGAAAGAATGATATCCATTTTACTATCGATAGTGAATACATTTACTGAAATTGAATGATGTCTATAGAATAAGTATAACTGACATTCATATCTTTTGTTAACTTTAGTACTGAAGTTCTTTAGGGTAGACAGTATCTTTTGTTTATTCTCTTTCAACGCAAACAAATCAATTGTTGGCTGTCCAACTCGTGAGCATGCGACATACAACTGGCCATGTGACAGACATGGATTTCGTAGATCCAGTCGGCAGACTTGAAGTGGCTGGCGTTGTGCGCTGTTGATGGTCATTGAGAGTGCAAGTAGAGCGGGGAACTACCGTCGTTTTGAAACAAATGACTTGGTGGGATTGATAGGGACGCTCGAAATGAGCACATCTTCTCCTTTCGACTTCTCATTATTAAGAATAGTTACCTCGATGACATTTGGCATCAGTTTCTTCACAGAACGTCATCTGTTACACAGTTTGGGTGGACTGAGGTTCGGCAGGAGAACGGTTGGCACGCCGACTTTGAGTGAAAATTTACCTATTGGTGCAGCAGGAAGATCGAACTAATTTAAAAACTTGAGTAGATAGTCATCAACTTATCATGCATTCATGACACCGTTAATCGACTTGTAGGTAACAGAATCGCTTGCAATTTGTTCTTGAAGTGTAACTGACTGAATTGAAGTCGGTGTTTTTTGCTGACAAAATAGTCCGTTCGCAAAGCATTTATGAATTCCGTAATTGGTGACAATTTGTGGAAAATCTTTCTGAATCAGTTGGAAGGCGGATGGCACAATAACGCAAAACTGCAATGGATGTGATAAACATTTTGCGCTAGCTTCAACTGGTACCTCTCCTTCACCCATGGTCAATACCTCTTTTAAAAATGTGGTTGTCGACGCAGTACACTACAAATTACCGCGCGTATTGGTTTTAGCATATTTCTCCGAAGATGCGACGCCTTGAGGCAAACCTTGAGTTCATCAGCTGGTGCTGATGTACTAATCACTAGAAATTATTGTCTAAAGCCGTCATATAATAAAATAAGAGCGCCACCGAACGGTTGTGCATTTGATTGTAAGAGTGGTTTCCTACAAGCTATGATGCATTCGTCCCAAGCAATGACCTTGCAATGACCTTTAGCCATGCCAGATTCTTTCGAAATGTTACGTATTGGAGCTTCCTAAAAATCCATATCCAATTTAAATTTGAGGGCCAAATCCGCCGTTCATCCACCTTCTAATAATGTAGTCACATCGACAACGCCTCCACAACAAGGATCTGGCGCAGTTACTAGCTCGGTCACTGCTGATACAATGGGGGGTGATCAAGATTTAAGTCAGTTTAAACGTGATGTTATAGTCGACGCGCGATCGATGGGACACGGAATCTGCAAAACAGCGATAAAGTTGGGATTTTCCCGTGCGACTATTTCACGACAGTACCGTGAATATCAGGAATCCCGTAAAACATCGAATCTCTGACATCGCTGCGTCCGGAGAAAGATCTTGCAAGAACAGGACCAACGATGACTGAAGAGATTCTTTCAATGCAACAGAATTACAACCTTTCCGCAAATTGCTGCAGATTTCAGTGCTGGGCCATCAACAAGTGTCAGCGTGCTAACCATTCAACGAAACATCATCGACACTCGTTTACCCTTGATGACTGCACGATACAAAGTTTTACGTCTCGTCTATGCCCGTCAACACCGAGATGGGACTGTTGATTCCTGGAAACATGTTGCTGGTCGGACGACCCTCGTTTCAACTTGAACGGATGGACATGTACGGGTATGGAGACAGCCTTATGAATCCATGGACCTTGCATGTCAGCAGGGGACTGTTCAAGCTGGTAGAGGCTCTATCACGGCGTGGGGCGTGTGCGGTAGGAGTGATATGAGACGCCTCATACGTTTCTAGACTCTGACAGGTGACATAAGCGTCCGGTCTGATCACCTGCATCCATTCACGTCCATTGTGCATTCCGACGAACTTGGGCAATTACAGCAGGACAAGCCTAGGGACACCTCCGCTGGCCACCATACTCCCCAGACACTAACATTATTTAGCATATCTGGGATGCCTTTCAACGTGCTGTTCAGAAGAGATCTCCACTTCCGCGTACTCTTATGGATTTATGGGCAGCCCTGCAGGCTTCATGACGTCGATTCCGTCCAGCACTACGACGTGTTACGGTACTTCTGCTGCCCGCTTGGACCTTACACGACATGAGGCAGGTGTGTCAGTTTCTTTGGTGCTTCAGGGTGTTTTCAGTTTCATGCTTGCAGACCTAGTAAACATTGAAATTCCGAGGTAAAGTACAGCAGGCATCTAGAAGAAAATGGCGCAGCCCGCATTAAGGCGAGTACACCGTTCGCTTGTTACACATTTTTGCGAGCTTCAAACAGGTACAACTTATTTTCAGTTATCTGAGTAGTTACTATTTTATTTTTGTAATTTCTTGCGTGTTTGAGTGCCTACTAGACACAACCTTTTATTTTAATAAGTGTAGTGTACAGTATCGCCGTTGCTATCGACCCTCGTATCGTACAGGCTTTTGTTTGTTTGGTTAGAACAGCTCAGTGTCGGTTAGACCGTCAGTGAGAGAGCACTTCGATTTCCTGCTGCTAATAAGGCGAGTACACCGTTCGCTTGTTACACATTTTTGCGAGCTTCAAACAGGTACAACTTATTTTCAGTTATCTGGGTAGTTACTATTTTATTTTTGTAATTTCTTGCGTGTTTGAGTGCCTACTAGACACAACCTTTTATTTTAATAACAGTGTAGTGTACAGTATCGCCGTTGCTATCGACCCTCGTATCGTACAGGCTTTTGTTTGTTTGGTTAGAACAGCTCAGTGTCGGTTAGACCGTCAGTGAGAGAGCACTTCGATTTCCTGCTGCTAATAAGGCGAGTACACCGTTCGCTTCTTACACATTTTTGCGAGCTTCAAACAGGTACAACTTATTTTCAGTTATCTGTGTAGTTACTATTTTATTTTTGTAATTTCTTGCGTGTTTGAGTGCCTACTAGACACAACCTTTTATTTTAATAAGTGTAGTGTACAGTATCGCCGTTGCTACTGACCCTCGTATCGTACAGGCTTTTGTTTGTTTGGTTAGAACAGCTCAGTGTCGGTTAGACCGTCAGTGAGAGAGCACTTCGATTTCCTGCTGCTAATAAGGCGAGTACACCGTTGGCTTGTTACACATTTTTGCGAGCTTCAAACAGGTACAACTTATTTTCAGTTATCTGGGTAGTTACTATTTTATTTTTGTAATTTCTTGCGTGTTTGAGTGCCTACTAGACACAACCTTTTATTTTAATAACAGTGTAGTGTACAGTATCGCCGTTGCTATCGACCCTCGTATCGTACAGGCTTTTGTTTGTTTGGTTAGAACAGCTCAGTGTCGGTTAGACCGTCAGTGAGAGAGCACTTCGATTTCCTGCTGCTAATAAGGCGAGTACACCGTTCGCTTCTTACACATTTTTGCGAGCTTCAAACAGGTACAACTTATTTTCAGTTATCTGTGTAGTTACTATTTTATTTTTGTAATTTCTTGCGTGTTTGAGTGCCTACTAGACACAACCGTTTATTTTAATAACAGTGTAGTGTACAGTATCGCCGTTGCTATCGACCCTCGTATCGTACAGGCTTTTGTTTGTTTGGTTAGAACAGCTCAGTGTCGGTTAGACCGTCAGTGAGAGAGCACTTCGATTTCCTGCTGCTAATAAGGCGAGTACACCGTTCGCTTGTAGGGTAAACATAGTCATGTGTAGGGACTGTGGTTGTTGTGAGCGGACGCAAGGAGAATTGGCCACTCTTCGGGGGCGGGTGGAGGCTTTATCTGTTAGGCTCATCGAGCTCGAGGCGCAGGCGTCGGCTCGTAGTGGCGTTGGGGCAACTGTGGTGAGACCTATGCCTACTTCGGTGGCCTTGGAATCGCATGGAACCCCTGATGTCGCTGCGTCTTCCGGCAGTGAGCATCTTACCGGTCAGCCATCACTCCAGGGTGAATGGCGGACAGTGGTGGGCTCGCGCGTGCCTGGCCGAAAGGCGAAGGTGGGATCTGGCCGCGTGGCAGCTGCCTTACCCCTTTCCAACAGGTACGGGGTGCTTCCTAGTGGTGATGACATCGTTTCCGAGCCACCACAGGATGCCTCGCCTGTTGGGCCAGTGGCCGATTCTCCGGCAAGGTCCCGACAGTCATAGAGGGCGGGCCTATTAGTTATAGGGAGCTCCAACGTTAGGCGGGTTATGGAGCCCCTTAGGAAAATAGCGGGTAGGTCGGGGAAGAATGCCAGTGTGCACTCGGTGTGCTTGCCGGGGGGTCTCGTCCGTAATGTGGAGGAGGCCCTTCCGGCAGCTATTGAACGCACTGGGTGTGACCGGCTGCAGATAGTAGCACATGTCGGAACGAATGACGCCTGCCGCTTGGGTTCTGAGGCCATCCTTGGTTCCTTCCGGCGGCTGGCTGATTTGGTGAAGACAACCAGCATCGCACGCGGAGTGCAAGCTGAGCTTAATATCTGCAGCATAGTGCCCAGAGTCGATCGCGGTCCTCTGGTTTGGAGCCGTGTGGAGGGTCTAAACCAGAGGCTCAGACGACTCTGCGACTATAATGGTTGCAAATTCATCGACCTCCGTTATTGGGTGGAGAACTGTAGGGCCCCCCTAGACAGGTCAGGCGTGCACTACACACCGGAAGCAGCTACTAGGGTAGCAGAGTACGTGTGGCGTGCACACGGGGGTTTTTTAGGTTAGAGGGACCCCCCCTTGGGCGAAACGATAAAATACCTGACGGCTTACCAGAGAGGACATTATCATCGTTGATAAAGAACGTCCGTCCTCAGAGACCAAAAACAGGAAAAGTCAACGTAATATTGGTAAACTGCAGGAGTATCCAGGGCAAGGTTCCTGAATTAGTATCTCTTATTGAAGGAAATAGTGCGCATATAGTATTAGGAACGGAAAGTTGGTTAAAACCGGAAGTGAACAGTAACGAAATCCTAGACACAGAATGGAATATATACCGCAAGGTTAGGATAAACGCCAATGGTGGAGGAGTATTTATAGCAGTAAAGAATTCAATAATATCCAGTGAAGTTATTAGCGAATGCGAATGTGAAATAATCTGGGTTAAGTATCAAAGGTGGGTCAGATATGATAGTCGGATGCTTCTATAGACCACCTGCATCAGCAACCGTAGTAGTTGAGCGCCTCAGAGAGAACCTGCAGAACGTCGTGAAGAAGTTTCGTGATCATACTATTGTAATAGGGGGAGACTTCAATCTACCAGGTATAGAATGGGATAGTCACACAATCAGAACTGGAGCCAGGGACAGAGACTCTTGTGACATTATCCTGACTGCCTTGTCCGAGAATTACTTCGAGCAGATAGTTAGAGAACCAACTCGTGAAGCTAACGTTTTAGACCTCATAGCAACAAATAGACCGGAACTTTTCGACTCCGTGAATGTAGAAGAGGGTATCAGTGATCATAAGTCAGTGGTTGCATCAATGACTACAAGTGTAATAAGAAATGCCAAGAAAGGAAGGAAAATATATTTGCTTAACAAGAGTGATAGGGCACAAATTGCAGAATATCTGAGTGACCACCATCAAACGTTCATTTCTGAGGAAGAGGATGCGGAACAAAAATGGAAAAAATTCAGAAACATCGTCCAGTACGCCTTAGATAAGTTCGTACCGACTAAGGTCCAAAGCGAGGGGAAAGATCCACCGTGGTATAACAATCATGTACGAAAGGTACTACGGAAACAAAGAAAGCTTCATCATAGGTTTAAGAGTAGTCGAATCATAGCTGATAAGGAAAAGCTGAACGAAGCGAAAAAGAGCGTAAAGAGAGCAATGAGAGAAGCATTCCACGAATTCGAACATAAAACATTGGCAAACAATCTAAACAAGAACCCTAAAAAGTTTTGGTCATATGTAAAATCGGTAAGCGGATCTAAATCCCCTATTCAGTCACTCGTTGACCACGATGGCACCGAAACAGAGGACGACCGAAGAAAGGCAGAAATACTGAATTCAGTGTTCCGAAACTGTTTCACTGCGGAAAATCGTAACACGGTCCCTGACTTCAGCCGTCGCACGGACGCCAAAATGGAAAATATTGAAATAAACGATATCGGAATTGAAAAACAACTGCCATCACTTAGTAGCGGAAAAGCATCCGGACCAGACGAGATACCCTTAAGATTCTACAGTGATTATGCTAAAGAACTTGCCCCCTTTCTATCAGCAATTTATCGTAGATCGCTGGAAGAACGTAAAGTACCTAGCGACTGGAAGAAAGCTCAGGTCGTTCCCATTTTCAAGAAGGGTCATAAATCAGATGCGAATAATTATAGGCCTATTTCGCTTACGTCAATCTGTTGTAGAATAATGGAACATGTTTTGTGTTCTCGTATTATGACGTTCTTAGATAATACAAATCTCCTTCATCATAACCAACATGGATTCCGCAAACAGAGATCATGTGAAACTCAGCTCGCCCTATTTGCCCAAGAAATTCACAGTGCCGTAGACACTGGCGAGCAGATTGATGCCGTATTCCTGGACTTCAGGAAGGCATTTGATACGGTTCCGCACTTACGTTTAGTGAAAAAAATACGAGCTTACGGAATATCGGACCAGGTTTGTGATTGGATTCAGGATTTCCTAGAAGAAAGAACACAACATGTCATTCTTAACGGTTCAAAATCTGCAGATGTAGAGGTAATTTCGGGAGTACCGCAGGGAAGCGTGATAGGACCTTTATTGTTTACAATATACATAAATGACTTAGTTGACAACATCGGTAGCTCCGTGAGGCTATTTGCAGATGACACGGTTGTCTACAAGAAAGTAGCAACATCAGAAGACTCGTACGTACTCCAGGAGGACCTGCAGAGGATTAATGCATGGTGCGACAGCTGGCAGCTTTCCCTAAACGTAGATAAATGTAATATAATGCGCATACATAGGGGCAGAAATCCATTCCAGTACGATTATGCCATAGGTGGTAAATCATTGGAAGCGGTAACGACCGTAAAATACTTAGGAGTTACTATCCGGAGCGATCTGAAGTGGAATTATCACATAAAACAAATAGTGGGAAAAGCAGGCGCCAGGTTGAGATTCATAGGAAGAATTCTAATAAAATGTGACTCATCGACGAAAGAAGTGGCTTACAAAACGCTTGTTCGTCCGATTCTTGAGTATTGCTCATCAGTATGGGACCCTTACCAGGTTGGATTAATAGAAGAGATAGACATGATCCAGCGAAAAGCAGCGCGATTCGTCATGGGGACATTTAGTCAGCGCGAGAGCGTTACGGAGATGCTGAACAAGCTCCAGTGGCGGACACTTCAAGAAAGGCGTCACGCAATACGGAGAGGTTTATTATCGAAATTACGAGAGAGCACATTCCGGGAAGAGATGGGCAACATATTACTACCGCCCACATATATCTCGCGTAATGATCACAACGAAAAGATCCGAGAAATTAGAGCAAATACGGAGACTTACAAGCAGTCGTTCTTCCCACGCACAATTCGTGAATGGAACAGGGAAGGGGGGATCAGATAGTGGTACAATAAGTACCCTCCGCCACACACCGTAAGGTGGCTCGCGGAGTATAGATGTAGATGTAGATGTAGATGTAAAAGTGTAGCTTTGCTGTGCCATTTTTTCTAGATGCGTACTGTGGTACTATGGCCTCGGGTTTACTAGGTCTGCAGGCATGAGTCTGAAAATAAATTGAAAATTAACTGTCTAACATTATTTTCCGAGATAAAAATATAACTTTACAATCACCCGCACACATAGAACCGGAAACGGTCTATAACGTTCCCAGTACGTAGAGGTGTATATGAAGCTGTGTAATAGGATGTATTTCTTAACAGGTGGACGAGGACACGCTGACGAGGGCGAGATTCCCCACGCTTTTCAGCGGCGCGGAGCTGGTAGTGGCGGGTCGCCGATTCCCCGGTGTCAGACGTTTGTTCTGTCGCGTGACGAGCAGGGCTGGCCGTGCTAGGGACGCGGTGCCACAGCCAGCGGTGGCCAACGTGACGTCAGCGGAGTGGCTGTGGGCCTACCTGTCGGGGCGGCAGATGCTGGAGCAGGACGCGCCCAACGACACTGTCCGCGCCAGGGCCAAGGACATCGCTCTCAGGGTAACACGCAGCTCAATACCTTCTAGCTGACATGTTTAGTTTACACTCGTGACTGGTATTACCTAGGCAAAGCGAGCTGGACGCCTGTCCAGCCTGGAAGCAGTGTACTTCCGCGTTCCTTTGCAAAACATTATCTTTGCAGAATCTATTTATTCAGCAATTTGTTCAAGTAATACCGTGGATCAGTTTCGTAATAAACATTAAGAGATGAAAAAAGGAACTTCCACGAATTCTGTCAATGGGATGAACAGAAGAAGATATAAAGTACATGTACAGACAAACAAGTTATTATAATGACAGAAAAGTGAGATGATTTTTTCAAGAGCAATAGCTTCACAAATTGAGTAAGTCAATATCGCGTTGGTCCACGTCTGGCCCTTATGTACTACTGGCCATTAAAATTGCTACACCACGAAGATGACGTGCTACAGACGAGAAATTTAGCCGACAGGAATAAGATGCTGTGATATGCAAATGATTAGCTTTTCAGATCATTCACACAAGGTTGGCGACGGTGACGACACCTACAGCGTGCTGCCATGAAGAAAGTTTCCAACCGATTTCTCATACACAAACAACAGTTGTCTGGCGTTGCATGGTGAAACGTTGTTGCGATGCCTCGTGTAAAGACGAGAAATGCGTAACATCATGTTTACGACTTTGATAAAGGTCGGATTGTAGCCTATTGCGATTGCGGTTTATCGTATCGCGTTGGTCGAGATCCAATGAGTGTTAGCAGAATATGGAATCGGTGGATTTAGGCGAGTAATACGGAACGCCGTGCTGGATCCCAACGGCCTCGTATCACTAGCAGTCGAAATGACAGGTATCTTATGAGTTGGCTGTAACGGATCGTGCAGCCACGTCTCGATCCCTGAGTCAACAGGTGGGGACGTTTGCAAGACAACAACCGTCTGCACGAACAGTTCGACGACGTTCGCAGCAGCATGGATTATCAGCTCGGAGACCACGGCTGCGGTTATCCTTGACGCTGCATCACAGACAGGAGTGCCTGCGATGGTGTACTCAACGACGAACCTGGGTGAACGAATGGCAAAACGTAATTTTTTCGGATGAATCCTGGTTCTGCTTACAGCATCATGATGGTCGCATCCGTGTTTGGCGACATCGCGGTGAACGCACATTGGAAGCGTGTATTCGTGGTCGCCATACTGGCGTATCACCTGGCGTGATGATATTGGGTTGTTTCATTGGTTACACGTCTCGGTCACCTCTTGTTCGTGTTGACGGCACTTTGAACAGTGGACGTTACATTTCAGATGTCCTATGACCCGTGCCTCTACCCTTCATTCGATCCCTGCGAAACCGTACATTTCAACAGGATAATGCACGACCGGATGTTGCAGGTCCTGTACGAGCCTTTCTGTATACAGAATATGTTCGACTGCTGCCCTGGGCAGCATGTTCTCCAGATCTCTCACCAATTGAAAACGTCTGATCAATGGTGGCCGAGCAACTGGCTCGTCACAATACGCCAGTCACTACTCTTGATGAACTGTGGTATCGTGTTGAAGCCGCATGGGAAGCTGTACCTGTGCACGCCATCCAAGCTCTGTTTCACTCGATGCCAGGTATATCAAGGCCGTTATTACGACCAGAGTTGGTTGTTCTGGGTACTGATTTCTCAGGATCTATCCACCCAAATTGCCTAAAAATGTAATCACATGTCAGTTCTAGTATAATATATTTGTCCAATGAATACCAGTTTATCATATGCATTTCTTCTTGGTGTAGCAATTTTAATGACCAGCAGATAATAGCACTAGGAAAGTCGTGTGAAGACTTCCTGAGTGACATCACGTCGAATACTGTCCAATTAGCGCGTTAGATCGCCTAAATCTCGTGCTTCTTGGTTGGCTCCGTCCACAATGCTTTAAAGTGTTCTTAATTAGAGAGACATCAGGTGAACTTTCAGACCAAAGCAGGACCTAACAAACACGAAGATGTGTAGTAGAAATTATCTGTGTGTGTGGGCTGGTATTATCTTTCTGAAATGTAAGTCCAGGATGGCTTCCCATGAAGGACAACAAAACAATGCGTAGAATATTGTCCATTTACCATTGCGCTGTAATGGTGCCACGAATGACAACCAAACAGGTCCCATTAATAGCAGAAATGTCGCGCCAGACCGTCACTCCTGATTGTCAGGCTCGTGTTCCAACATTTCTTTGCAGACATGGTCATAGGCCTGGAAGGTCACGGAATGGAGCAGCATTGTCTTCAGCAATGAGTCCCGCTTCGAGCTGAGCCCCGATGACCAATGAAGTGATGTCTGAAGACGCCTCGGTTAGCCTGACTGTCGCCCGCCATACGGCCCGACAACCAGGAGTGAAGATGGTCTGGGGTGCGATTTTGTTTTCATGGCAGGACCCCTTTGGTTTCCGTCCGTCGCACCACGACAATGCGGTACGTATCCGATATTACTAGCGCCGTTTTGTCGGCCGCCATGGCAAGCCATCCTTGGCATACATTTCAGCAATGTAATGCCCGCCCCCAAACGACGAGTGTTTCAACTCCTTACATTCGTGCTTGCCAAACCCTATCTTGGCCAGGATGTCACCGGATCTCTCCACAATTGAGAAAGCTTGGAGCATTACATACAGGGTCCTCTAGACAGGTTGGGATCTCGAAGATTTAACGCGTTAGATGGACAGAAAAAAAATGGTTCAAATGGGTCTGAGCACTATGGGACTTAACATCTGAGGTAATCAGTCCCCTAGAACTTAGAACTTTTTAAACCTAGCTAACCTAAGGACATCACACACATACATGCCCGAGGCAGGGTTCGAACCTGCGACCGTAACGGTCGCGCAGTTCCAAACTGAAGCGCCTAGAGCCACTCGGCCACTCCGGCCGGCAGTTGGACAGAGATTGGTACGATATCCCTCCGTGTAGGTCCTGTACGGGCCTTTCTGGATAAAAAAAAATTTTTTTGCTGCCCTGGCCACCACATTCTCCAGTGTATCAGTCAGTACCAAGCCGAATAACTGCCAGCACAAGGGCCAGAAGCAGACCACTGCGTTCCTTACATGCTCAGTTTGAGTGAAGCACCTTATCTTGGAAAAAAGTCAATTTTTTCCTAGAATTGCAATTATTTGTGTGTGTGTACACCTACATCACATCTACAGATTTGTGATTCTTTGGACAATTCGTTCATGGTGTGTCGTTATCCTCCCCTCTTATGTTGTAGCTGAAGTCCTCCAAAAAGCGATGTGCTACCTCTCTTTCGCGTGTAATTTTTCTCTTGGCGTCTGTGACAGTGAAAGCATATACCACTCTTTACAACGAGTCCATGTTACTCTTTATATATATATATATATATATATATATATATATATATATATATATATATATATATATATATATATAGGGTATTACAAAAAGGTATGGCCAAACTTTCAGTAAACGTTCCTCACACATAAAGAAAGAAAATATGTTATGCGGACATGTGTCCGGAAACGCTTACTTTCCATGTTAGAGCTCATTTTATTACTTCTCTTCAAATCACATTCATCATGGAATGGAAACACACAGCAACAGAACGTACCAGCCTGACTTCAAATACTTTGTTACAGGAAATGTTCAAAATGTTCTCCGTTAGCGAGGATACATGCATCCACCCTCCGTCGCATGAAATCGCTGATGCGCTGATGCAGTCCTGGAGAATGGCGTATTGTATCACAGCCGTCCACAATACGAGCACGAAGAGTCTCTACATTTGATACAGGGGTTGCGTAGATAAGAGCTTTCAAATGCCCCCATAAATGAAAGTCAAGAGGGTTGAGGTCAGGAGAGCGTGGAGGCCATGGAATTGGTCCGCCTCTACCAATCCATCGGTCACCGAATCTGTTGTTGAGAAGCGTACGAACACTTCGACTGAAATGTGCAGGAGCTCCATCGTCCATGAACCACATGTCAACAAAAGCACCGAAGTCAACATTACCTTCCATCAATTGGGCCAACTGGCGGTAAATCGAGGAAGTACAGTACATACTGACGAAACTAAAATAAGCTCTAACATGGGACAATAAGGTGGGAATGTGGGTCTCACGGAGGTATGCCAGAGATAGGTACCTGCAGTCGCACTAGCTTCTGTGTCCTCAGTTCCTGGCACGGTAGCAAAGCGTGTTCGGTCAGAGGGTTAGCTGCCCTCTGTAATAAAAAACTGAGTCAACGGCTCAACACTGAACTTGAACGGGTGTCCTAGGACATCCGCACCGAACATATCCAACGAACAATTGCGAACAAAATGAGATCAGCAAAAAAAAAAAAAAAAAAAAAAAAAAAAAAAAAAAAAAAAAAAAAAAAAAAAAAGTGGGTACAGCGTCTGTCATGTAAGCAGGAGATCCCAGGTTTGAGTCCCGGTCGGGTCACACATTTTTCAACTCTCCTTGTTGACTTACATCGACGCCTGTATGATGCAGCTAGGGGTACTCATTTCATTGTAATTTCATTCCTAATGGGGGACGTACATGAAATACAGGTACGAATATAACCTGTCACCAAATCCACAATTTTTATTTACATAACTGAAATTACGTACAATGGTTAATGGTTGTTCATGGAATCTACTGAAAGTTTTTTGTAACTTTCATTGAAATTTTGAAAGTTTTTCGTAAATTTTGAATATTTGAACTCACGATTCATATAGGTAAAATTCACTAAGAAAGTTTCTATAAATTGTCTTGTAAATTGTACAGTATAAGCTCTACATTCATATAAGGAAACCCACAGACGCATTTCAATATATTGACATTTAACGAAGTTTTATGTTTAATTATTTTTAATTAAAAAAATACGCATATAAAGTCTACCTTCTTAATTATTTATCTTGGCATTCATGCATGATATTAAATATTCACTCTGTGTACATGTTTCATACGCATAATACAAAATACAAACCAATGATCACAGGCACATCTATTCTAGTTTTGGAGAAAAATGTACCTGAATAACGTAAATAGCAGCTCTGAGAAAATGCCTTTTAAAGTTTTACATGCTTTTTCATTGTCGGTCCCTCCTTCAAAAGCCACCAGATCTATACTCATTGTCCTCATTTCCTTCAACAGTTCTCTTCTGGCTTCTTCTTTTCTGTCTTGTCAGCTTTGCAATGTCTTCAATTGATTTATTGGGTGCAGGTATACGTTGAGTGTCTATCCCCTTCAAGATGTAGCGAGTGAAAACTCCGAGCTTGAAGCCCATTCTCTACAAGACCTTCATCTTCTCTGAGTTCCCACAATTAAAAACAATAACTCCGTCATAAACTGCAATTTTAACTATCTTGTACGACCAAAATGTAGTTCTGGGGGAACGTTTCCATATGAGGGCATTCAGGGACTCATCATGATTCTGCATTTTGCCATGAACACATTTCTTGAGGAGATCGGGGTTGGATAGAACCCTGAATGTCTGCTTAAAGACGTTAAGAATAGATTTACGAAGACTTTCCTTGTGAGTATAAGGAATTCCATCCCTCTGAGCCGGTTTGTAGTGACACTAACTAATTCGGCAAAGATTGTGCATGGGCTGTTCAACTGTGGATATCATACGAAAATATGTTGCCCAAACAGGCCGACGCATATCTTCAACGCGTGATAGTATATCCCCAATATTCTTATCATAATACACTTGAAGGGTATCAATCATCTTCGTCGTTAACCTTTTCTTTCCACTTAGACCTTTTCCGTCTTCCAACTTTTTACCCTTCATGTCAGCCATAACTTTTCGCAATCTTGAGCCAATGTGCTTCTGGACGTGACCTACACTTTCAAGCTTTTCAATAATACATTCTTCACCATATGGTTTGCTGTCACTTATTACCTTCAATGCGCTCGAGTCACCATCACCAAGATAATTTTGGTTTCTGACTTCATGTTTAGAAACAGATCTTTTAAAAATTATCTTCATTCCAGCACGTTCCATCGAGCCACTTGATCCATAATCATTCATTCTGCAGCTGTGATTCATCATAAAATTTCAGTTTTCATATTTCTGGTAACAGGACAATTTTGACAGTACTTGCTCATTATTTGCACATCAAGTACTTTACCTACATCAACACTTATCACACTTGAAATACCTTGCAGGGATGTAAGGCCTCTCTTCATAAATGTGCCATCACATGAAACAACCAGATCAGTCTTCACGTGATTACCTTCCTCATCATCCAAAGGATCATTCTGTCATATTGCCTCTGCTGTTGCTGCAGATAAATTCTCTTCACAAACTTCGTAAAGTGCCTTCTCCAATTTGCCGTAGAAAATCTAGCACATGGTGCTGACATATTCATCATTCCACATAGTATATTTCCTCCTTCTCTTCCTACACCAACGCATCTTAGACCATATAAAAATCTCATATTCGCTTCATAATACCAGTTATTTGATTTTGATGTTTTAGATGAGGTGTCAGCATCACAGTCCCGGCATTAAATATGTACATTACACACCATGCCCACTCTGTTACCATCATGGAATAATTCCAGATAGTCTGAACCACATGTCTTACATCCTATACATGCAAATTTCACTGCACTAGACAACAACTCAATGTCAATCATCCGATATCCAGTGTTATTTTGACAGTCATCACCATTGTCAGTAATTTTGACACTTGAAATCTTCTGTCGTGAGCTGCTGGGAGAAGGTTCACATGTTTGTAACACAGTCTCGTCAGACAACTCGGTACCATTACCGAAACTATTAGCGTGCCTGCAATTTAATAAAGCACGTGAACGCTTCTCGCACATCTTTTTCAAAACTTTTCTCTGTCGTGGCATTATTAAAAATCACAACAAAATACGAC
Organism: Schistocerca americana; assembly: GCF_021461395.2. Lineage (NCBI taxonomy): Eukaryota > Metazoa > Arthropoda > Insecta > Orthoptera > Acrididae > Schistocerca > Schistocerca americana. The sequence goes on along the minus strand of NC_060119.1, from coordinate 522,919,296 downwards.
GACGAAGTTATCAAAACAACACAAATAAATACAAGTGTTCGCGACTTTGTAAACAAAGGTTATCGTTGTCTTTTGCTTCCAGCGACAATATCCAAGAGTCACAGATGATACACAAAGAGAATATACTACATACATTTCACAGCCGTCTTGATATTTCCGTAATTAATACGAAAACTAATACTAAAGAGTCTCTTCAACCAAGTGTGCGTGACAGTACGAACACGTTAGGCATTTAATTCTTTTAAGGCACTTAGGTTGCGATTTGGATTGTGAAATTTCAGGAGATTATTCTCATTGAGTTGAGCTAAACGAAAGAAATAAATTTAAAAATGACAATTTTTTCGCATTTTCGTATGAGAACTGGAGAGAAGCAAGTTTTGTCCCTTAGTTATACTTATCGTTAGCAACACAAACAGAATACCACTGTTCATGCTCTGATCATAATCATTCGCGCGACGTAGTTACATACATGGGTAGAGAACAGTGGCATTACGAACATACTTCACATCTATTATGATTACCTATAAACCGCGGTCGCAACATTCGCCAGGCAGATAGTAAATCTTCTATACAGGTAGCCAGTCTTGCATGTATCTGTCGGCTCTGTTATGTTAGTAACTTCACTAATTCTTGTGTTCTTTCTTACAGTACTCGTTTGTGACATCCGTTACGTCACTGGTGGTAGTCAAGCCGAACGGTACTTCAGCAGTCAACCTCGAAGACCCCGAGGCACCAAGAGGTAATTGTCTTCCACTGATGTGGGTGTATGTTTACAGAAGCAGTCCCTTAAATCCGAAACGACTCTTTTCCAGTAAATAGTGTTTATCTGTTTTCCTTTAGCCATTTAAGATCTTTGGTCCTTTTATGCCCCAAACAAACCAACCAACTATTAGCATCTTCACTAGACCTTTTCTGTGTTCAAAAATGGTTCAAATGGCTCGGAGCACTATGGGACTCAACTGCTGTGGTCATCAGTCCCCTAGAACTTAGAACTACTTAAACCTAACTAACCTAAGGACATCACACACACCCATGCCCGAGGCAGGATTCGAACCTGCGACCGCAGCAGCCGCGCGGCTTTCTGTGTTCCATGACGTAAGTGACACAGTGTTAAAGCATTATTTAGCATTCTTCTGCGATACGTATGTATATGTGAAACACTCAACAGACCGAAACTGTTACGTGAAGAGAGTAAAGCACAGTTTGTTTATATTTTACACTAAGAATGTTTCCACACATTTGTTTATTAGACACAGTAATGGTGAATAACTGCTGCTGCTACGACCGAAAAATGAGTGTGTAAAAGAAGGGAAAGCCGCTTGTCGTAACTAACTAGGGAGTGGTCCAGTCCGACATATCGAAACATACACTCCTGGAAATGGAAAAAAGAACACATTGACACCGGTGTGTCAGACCCACCATACTTGCTCCGGACACTGCGAGAGGGCTGTACAAGCAATGATCACACGCACGGCACAGCGGACACACCAGGAACCGCGGTGTTGGCCGTCGAATGGCGCTAGCTGCGCAGCATTTGTGCACCGCCGCCGTCAGTGTCAGCCAGTTTGCCGTGGCGTACGGAGCTCCATCGCAGTCTTTAACACTGGTAGCATGCCGCGACAGCGTGGACGTGAACCGTACGTGCAGTTGACGGACTTTGAGTGAGGGCGTATAGTGGGCATGCAGGAGGCCGGGTGGACGTACCGCCGAATTGCTCAACACGTGGGGCGTGAGGCCTCCACAGTACATCGATGTTGTCGCCAGTGGTCGGCGGAAGGTGCACGTGCCCGTCGACCTGGGACCGGACCGCAGCGACGCACGGATGCACGCCAAGACCGTAGGATCCTATGCAGTGCCGTAGGGGACCGCACCGCCACTTCCCAGCAAATTAGGGACACTGTTGCTCCTGGGGTATCGGCGAGGACCATTCGCAACCGTCTCCATGAAGCTGGGCTGTGGTCCTGCACACCGTTAGGCCGTCTTCCGCTCACGCCCCAACATCGTGCAGCCCGCCTCCAGTGGTGTCGCGACAGGCGTGAATGGAGGGACGAATGGAGACGTGTCGTCTTCAGCGATGAGAGTCGCTTCTGCCTTGGTGCCAATGATGGTCGTATGCGTGTTTGGCGCCGTGCAGGTGAGCGCCACAATCAGGACTGCATACGACCGAGGCACACAGGGCCAACACCCGGCATCATGGTGTTGGGAGCGATCTCCTACACTGGCTGTACACCACTGGTGATCGTCGAGGGGACACTGAATAGTGCACGGTACATCCAAACCGTCATCGAACCCATCGTTCTACCATTCCTAGACCGGCAAGGGAATTTGCTGTTCCAACAGGACAATGCACGTCCGCATGTATCCCGTGCCACCCAACGTGCTCTAGAAGGTGTAAGTCAACTACCCTGGCCAGCAAGATCTCCGGATCTGTCCCCCATTGAGCATGTTTGGGACTGGATGAAGCGTCGTCTCACGCGGTCTGCACGTCCAGCACGAACGCTGGTCCAACTGACGCGTCAGGTGGAAATGGCATGGCAAGCCGTTCCACAGGACTACATCCAGCATCTCTACGATCGTCTCCATGGGAGAATAGCAGCCTGCATTGCTGCGAAAGGTGGATATACACTGTACTAGTGCCGACATTGTGCATGCTCTGTTGCCTGTGTCTATGTGCCTGTGATTCTGTCAGTGTGATCATGTGATGTATCTGACCCCAGGAATGTGTCAATAAAGTTTCCCCTTCCTGGGACAATGAATTCACGGTGTTCTTATTTCAATTTCCAGGAGTGTACATTGAAATTTTTCACATAGGAGGAGTACGCTATCAAAAGTTTTGCTGCTAGGAAGCAGTGCAAGCAATTTTAAGAAACGTTAATAGTACTCATTTTTGTCCCACGAGGTATCTTTTATAACGGAGGTTTGCACAGTGTTTCGTGCCTAGCGCACGAATCTGTTAATAAGCAGATGGAGCCGTGGCGAGAGAAAACAGTGACGCACATGGCAAAGTTCAAAGTGCACACACGCGAATTCCAAACACTTAATCCATTCCAAAAACATCTCAAATCATTAATTTTTTGAACAAGTTGCAGGTCATATCGACAGCTGAGCTGTTTTTTATGTAACTATTACACAAGTGCTTAACAGAGGAAAGGAAATGGAGACAGTGAACCATGATATTACATTACCGACGAGTTCCATCAATCAGGCCTTTAATTTGTTGACATTAAATATTTTTAATAATGGCTGTTACATAGTTCTTACTGTAAATTTTCAATGATGTGAAACAGTTCTTTATTTATCTCCTGTAGTAGTCACAAAAATTCGAAGTGTCTATTGGATGACGAAAACAACCATTTTACTTACATCAGGCACTTCTGATAAAAGAAACATTAACACAATCAGGCACGTCGCAGTCATTACTAGTTTTATTTACATAGAACTTGCATGCAATAGGAAATGATTAAGGGCATTGTTCTGCGTATTGTGCTATGTAACAGGCATACATAATCAAATTCGTAAAATGTTACACTGATAAATCTGAAATGACAAAGAGCTACCGGAAATTATATGGATCGACAGTTGTCGCAAGACTGCTTTACAGCCACGGGGAGTGGCCGCGCGGTTTGAGACGCCATGCCACGAATTACGCGGCCCCTCCCGCTGGAGGTTCGAGTCCACTCTCGGGCATGGGTGGTGTGTTGTCGTAGCATAAGTTAGTTTAAGTAGTGTGTAAGTCTAGGGTCTGATGACCTCAGCAGTTTGATCCTTAGAAATTCACACACATGTAACTGCTTTACATTGTCGAAAAATTACTTTGTCGAGAGGTTGAATAACACTAGTAGCTTCCAGTAGAGTTCAAATTTTACAAACAGTGTTTTCATCCTCCTCCTAAAGACAGAAGTGTCATTTTGTCAATGCCAAGAGTCCAACAAAAATAATAAAAGCGGTAAGAAGTCGTTTCAGATGTAAAACAGAAAATAATAGTCTCAAATTTATCCAGTTTGAGGTACGTTAGTTACAAGATTTTTGCAAGTAATCAGTCCTTTTCTTTAAAAAAAAAGTATTTGGTCCCACTTTACCTTAATGTTCCTGAAGACAAGCGTAAAGCTGCGGAAACAGGAAACCACTTATCAGTGGTATTGTTGTATACGAATGTGTCGTAGCATTACTGATTGCGCAGGAAATCTGCCCCTTTTCGCTCAGAATATTAATGTGTAATCTGTACGCAGCTCTGGCACAAAGCCTGACCGATTGGCTATATACCAAATATTTTAGGGGATTACAAGAAGCTCCCTTTTCTCGTAGGCTACGTATTTCTCTATAGTATTACTTATTAATGACATATTCTCTACATCCTTACTTGAGGTAAACTTCGTAGTTTTGCACATTTCTTTCCCATATAACTTCCTGAAGCAGTTTAACAACGTCAAAGAATCCTGGAAATCAATAATATTCACCTCACTTGCCATTCAGAGCGCCTAGTCTCGTAGATCTCTGTCGCTAATGGTGCACTGACTCTCACGAACACTTCTAAATCTATCGAATAGTCGTCTTTCTTCCGTGCTTGTGTGAGCTTCATTTTGGCACGTATTTCATACTTCATATAAATATTTCTTCCATTTATATAACTCATGTTCACGCTTGACGAAATGAAACTGGCTTTGCACACTGGTCAAGTTTTGGCGTTTCTTCCCTCCTTCGTTTAACCAAAAAAATTATATCCTTTACTTTGTCACTGAGAGGTATTAATTTCCATGTTTTTAATTTGTCGTCAGAATCTGTTCTGTTATTACCCTGAACTATAATTACCTCAACAATCGTCATTGAGTCACAATTCACTGAATCATCTACGTTATTTTCCGTTTCTTATGATTCCACAATTTCTAACAAAATGCCGACATCATTGGAAAGAATGTTCATGATATTAAATAATGAATAAAAAAAAGGATGAGATTTCGACTACATATCACACTCTTCACGTTTCATCTATTCAAGACTGAAAACATTAACTGAATCCACATTGCTGTGAAACTCTAAAGCCTGGACAGAGATAGATGCTGTAAGGCAGCATATACGAAGAAATAAGAAATAAACTTAATTCATCTTTTTTACTTAGCGATACTGAAAAAGTAATTGACAATTATTACGGATGTTAATTGAGTTGAAAATTAGAGCAAACAGAAACTACAAACTTTTGTGAGAGAAACTATCAACGGAAAGTGAAATTCCCTTTACAAATTACGATTGCATTTTGCGGTGTTATCTGTCTACCGACTGCCGTAATAAAGGATACATAAACAGGTGTTGCGCATGCGCTGTCTGTAACTGCTATGGCAGGGATAGACATTTCTCCAGTCACCTGTCGAGCTGCGAATCTGTCAATTCTCAATTTTTTCTTAAAAATATTTGCAGTGTGTCAGAGCAGCTAAAATTTTGACATCATGTTTCTTTCGGTGTACTTTGTCTGTACAAAAAAATTCAAGGTAGATTTCGAGATGTTGGATTAAACAGTTCCTCAGAGCTCTAGTTACAATTATCATAGTAATAAGAGTTGTTTTATGTCCTGCAAAACAACAGGACTCAGATTATGCAGAGTGAACCTCCTAAGCATAATGTATGCAGATTTATAGCTATGTATTTGTACAACATAAATTCATTTAATGTGGGAGTGTGCTGACAGTAGTCTTTAGTATGTATACTAATTGCAAGAAAATTTCTCGTGCAGATAACATTAATATCCGTGTTACACATATTTCCCTACCTTGTATTTATTTCAAAGCAATTAGAATAGGAAACTGTCATATTAGTTTAGATATATTTATTCTATCTTTAAACAACTAGGGTACGTAGATCGTATCCAGGGATGACAGGTGAGAGGATGGGAGGAGGGGGGGGGGGGGCGGTGGCGTCAAAAATAGTATCCAGCCACCGACAGTCACTAACACTGCCAAAACCACCCTTGTAACAATGCCGATCCCTTAGAGCAATGAGAACGGGCAGGAAGAAGAAAGATAGGAACAGAATTTCTGTAGACACTCTACAAACGCTTCAGACTTACTAAACGTAACTTTTTCCTTTCTTTCGCTTGCTCTTCGATCTGAAGCAACAAGTGGCCTGGTTCTGCTACTGTGATTAGCTTAGGACAGAATATGGATACATTTTAACCATAATTTCTACCGATTTTTCTGTTACACTCGACTTGACAGACGTGTGCAACGAACAGTTTCTACGATTTTACCCTTTTCTGATGAGTCATGAACAAGTATATCATAAGAGAAATTTACAGGCAATAAATAAGTTTTCTTCAGCATTGAGTAATACATTTCCTCTTAGAATTACACAAATGACTATCTAATTTATAGTCTCATGTAGTCTTCTAGGCCATCTACGTCCCCACAAATAAGTGAAGTAGGGTTGTTTCATACTAATAGTTCTCGTTACTATGTGTTAATCAATTTGAGCTCAAGAATTGATTGAAATTTCTCCAAACATTTTACATTTCTGCTACGTCATCCTCCACCCTACCTTTCATCTGCCACATCTATAGGAAAACTTAACTTTACTTACTTTTCGTGTCCGGGAACTAATTAAAATTTTTCAGCCAGTATTGGGTCACGTCCTGGTCTTCTATCTTGTCCAACCACAAATCGTCGAGGTAGCACCTGTAGAGGCAATTTGGACAGGCCAGGAGATTTTCCATGTCCTGCATAGCACGTAAGTGACACTTGTCGTCATCCAAAGCACCAAGACCCCACCAGATTAAGTAAAAACTGGAGTCAGCCGTGTCCTTGTGCTGTTCAGGCTCCTCAATGTTTCCCAGTTTGTTGTGGAGTCGCCAAGCAATACCTTTGCTGGCGGATAGATGACGTGGCCGCATTAAAGAGCTTGTCACGGTTCTCCAGTCGTCCACGCTCCTACTCAGGGCCAAAGAGTGGATATCGATAATCGATGGTTGTCTGAGCCTCTCTGTGAACTCGTGAGGTGTTCTACCGGCAGCTCGGTAAACCTGCTGTTTTATCATGAGTACAACTTTATGTTCTATTCAACTGGTCACTAAACGCGTCTTCTCCTCTCTCTCACTGAAACGTAATGAGACAGCGAAGCACTCCGGGCAGAGCGTGCGTTAGATGCCCAAGGCAGACATGTGACAACGAATGATTGGAGCATAAAAATCACGGTTTACAGCATTCTCTGTGTTGGGAAGGACTCCTGATCAGGAACAGGAATGAGTTCAGCATCAGCGAGTCAGTATTATTTCATCCATCTGATATTATTTCACTAGAGTTGGATACAGACTTCAAAAGGGAACGAAGGGAAATGGGACTACATCAATCTAGTTATTATCAATACTGCACGCAGCAGTAATACTTATTACAAATTTTCAAAAATAGCTCTGTGTGTATGTATTTATATATATGTGTGTGTGTGTGTGTGTGTGTGTGTGTGTGTGAAAATCAAGACTACGCTTATTGGTAGTAACTTAATAAGACCTGATATTTTAATGATATTCAGGACAGAAAAATACGACACTCAAGGGAAAAAGTAAGTATCAGGATCTGATTCGAGTATACTAAAGAAATAGTATCCCACATGCTTAAATTGAGTGCAACTTAAAGACGGACTCGGCATATAGAAATATCCTATGTATTGCGTGAATGAGTAGTTATACGACAGCAACAGATTATTTTGAATACGACTTATTCTCGTTGACTGAAGCGACGAATGAAGATTTGTACCAAGCCAGGATTCGAAAGCGGGTCTTCTACTCAATAGACAGATGCACTAACCAGTACACCACAATGGCACTGTGGCTTAATGTATCTGAACGGATTACCCTAACACACCTCTCTCCTCATACCAACTTTGAAGATGTATTTTTGCTTACAAACTCTTAGCTAGCAGCTATGCTATGGGGCAATCTCTCTGTTTGTGTAAGCATGAGTTCAGAAGGCGAGAATTGTTAACTGGCCCAAAGTTCACTTAGTAAATGATTAACTTCCTACAGGATATGTATTAGTCTAGTAGTTCAGTGAAGCAGCGCAACCATAAAATAATCTCATCAGCGTCCAGCAACACAACATACTTTGTCGTCCCTTGCTCAGACCCTTTTGCTAACTAGCGTGCATATAGTTTCAAGTGATCATGATTTATAATTCTCAGTTCCTACTCTCAATTGAGTGGCAGTTTACTGAATCCACAATGAATCACATTTTAGACCTCTGTGGCATGACAAGATGGCGGCTCATAAACATTTCGCATTAAAATAAAGCAAATAGACAGGGAATAGTGCGTCTGGGAAATGAGATCGCAACACATGATTTTAATGATGGATATATTGAACATTAAAGAGAGCTGAACTAGCTTACAAACTTGTAGGAATAATCTAATTTATAGCCCTTATTACGAACCGAGGTAGCCTCATGGCGTAAGTTACCGCGAGTCATGTGCAGGATAGAGAATGTTTCAGTCCATGAACTGTTATCATTAATGAACTTAAGCTACTACGGAATGAAATGAAGTTATAAGTGATGCGGTAACCACATTCGTAGCACTTATGAATGCACAACCTCTTCACACCCATTCCACTACAACGAAACAATTGCGGAATACTCTCGGATCGATACGAGCGTATAAAGCCAACTATCCTCACACGAAAAACTATACTGCAGCACTGGCTATAAACTGGACTGATCACATCAGTCACTTTTTTACGTAGAAATAACTGTTTAACACCATGGTACACAGTAAGACGAAGGCAATATCCTTCTCCACACTGCGTAGCCTCGAATATAACTCTTCAACGAGATCTGGAACCGCTCTAGACATATTAACGCCTAACTCTTTTCGAACAAGAAACCCACATGTCTTACAAATCGTCAAAGTACGATATTAACTGTGAGCAAAACGATGCGCCAAAGAATTAAAACTAAAGCAGTGATAAAGAAAGAGCCTTCAAACAATATTGGATAGATGTATACTGTAACTTATTAGTGCAGGGCTTCAATGTGGTAGTAAAATTCATATTACAATTAAGACAAATGGAACGCGCTTTGAGAAAATAAAGGGAGTAACAGCTATCTTTCAACAATTTTCTCGCAAAGTAATATTATCTCTTCTCCATCCCAGTTTTGCATAGCCATTCAAGCATCTGAGCAGCAATTATTTTTTTTTTTTTTTTTTGCAATGAGAAAAACATGAAATACAGAAAAACTGCATGCCATGTTTGCTGTCGAAGAATTATCGGGTGAGATTGCTGGTCTCCATAGAGAGAGAGACCTTTTATTTCACAAATGTTTCACTTTAAATACATAAAGCACCAAATGTCACTGTCATATCGAAAAGTCAGGTTTCTGGCACACGTTCTCAGTACATAGTAAGTGGCGTCGAATTCTTGCGAACACATCTGCACAAAATTTAAATGTGGTTCATTACAGTGATGCTGGTGCTTGCTGAAATTCCAGATACATTAAGTACAATTTATATCCAGGATACACTCCTGGAAATGGAAAAAAGAACACATTGACACCGGTGTGTCAGACCCACCATACTTGCTACGGACACTGCGAGAGGGCTGTACAAGCAATGATCACACGCGCGGCACAGCGGACACACCAGGAACCGCGGTGTTGGCCGTCGAATGGCGCTAGCTGCGCAGCATTTGTGCACCGCCGCCGTCAGTGTCAGCCAGTTTGCCGTGGCATACGGAGCTCCATCGCAGTCTTTAACACTGGTAGCATGCCGCGACAGCGTGGACGTGAACCGTATGTGCAGTTGACGGACTTTGAGCGAGGGCGTATAGTGGGCATGCGGGAGGCCGGGTGGACGTACCGCCGAATTGCTCAACACGTGGGGCGTGAGGTCTCCACAGTACATCGATGTTGTCGCCAGTGGTCGGCGGAAGGTGCACGTGCCCGTCGACCTGGGACCGGACCGCAGCGACGCACGGATGCACGCCAAGACCGTAGGATCCTACGCAGTGCCGTGGGGGACCGCACCGCCACTTCCCAGCAAATTAGGGACACTGTTGCTCCTGGGGTATCGGCGAGGACCATTCGCAACCGTCTCCATGAAGCTGGGCTACGGTCCCGCACACCGTTCGGCCGTCTTCCGCTCACGCCCCAACATCGTGCAGCCCGCCTCCAGTGGTGTCGTGACAGGCGTGAATGGAGGGACGAATGGAGACGTGTCGTCTTCAGCGATGAGAGTCGCTTCTGCCTTGGTGCCAATGATGGTCGTATGCGTGTTTGGCGCCGTGCAGGTGAGCGCCACAATCAGGACTGCATACGACCGAGGCACACAAGGCCAACACCCGGCATCATGGTGTGGGGACCGATCTCCTACACTGGCCGTACACCACTGGTGATCGTCGAGAGGACACTGAATAGTGCAGGGTACATCCAAACCGTCATCGAACCCATCGTTCTACCATTCCTAGACCGGCAAGGGAACTTGCTGTTCCAACAGGACAATGCCCGTCCACATGTGTCCCGTGCCACGCAACGTGCTCTAGAAGGTGTAAGTCAACTACCCTGGCCAGCAAGATCTCCGGATCTGTCCCCCATTGAGCATGTTTGGGACTGGATGAAGCGTCGTCTCACGCGGTCTGCACGTCCAGCACGAACGCTGGTCCAACTGAGGCGCCAGGTGGAAATGGCATGGCAAGCCGTTCCACAGGACTACATCCAGCATCTCAACGATCGTCTCCATGGGAGAATAGCAGCCTGCATTGCTGCGAAAGGTGGATATACACTGTACTAGTGCCGACATTGTGCATGCTCTGTTGCCTGTGTCTATGTGCCTGTGGTTCTGTCAGTGTGATCATGTGATGTATCTGACCCCAGGAATGTGTCAATAAAGTTTCCCCTTCCTGGGACAATGAATTCACGGTGTTCTTATTTCAATTTCCAGGAGTGTATGTGGGTGTGTTTAGAATAAACAATCGTGTGATTCTAATCACTACTCTAATCGAATTTCATTGTGGCACTCAATGCAGACAGGAAGTCCCAAGAAGTGGGAGAGTGCTTATCATCAAAAACAGCATAGATGAAGTCCACATCTTTCTGCTGACTTCCTGGCAGACCATTTCTCTTACGGAGGCACAGATGAACTTCTTGAAAACCGGAAACATTCACACTGCTTTGACTGTGAGTTTCGCGACCAATGGAAGTTGCACAGCTGTTTTGAGACTGCACTCGCGATTATGATCAATACTGTTCAAACCTAAATCTGGTTATCCCAACTTCCAACTGGTGTGGTTCCCATAAGAAACCTAAAGAGTGAGCATACGATAAGTGCATTAATTAGACTATGACAGATAACTGCCACTGAGCACTGTAGCTGTTAACCATTTTCTGGTCGATCGGTACAGGTGTTTGCTCGAGTACATACATATAGGATGAGTATCAGGATACTGATTTTCTTGGTGGATAGAGGCAAATTTAGACAAGGTCTAGACCTTACATGCTTACCCGGTTAGTCAGGCAAGAGCATTGGTCACTAAGAGTGAATTCCTACGAGCGTTCGAGAATGATCAGGGTTGGCGATGGTGGGTCCAGCAATGCTTCATGCTAAGCCCTAAATTACACCACGTAGTAAGTCGAAGTTATGAGGAAGAAATATTGCCTTATATACCAACAACACTGCTCCATGGAAGAGCAGTCGTAGCAGGGGGTAGCTCTTCCGCTTATCGTGCAGGCGCAGTGGCCTGGACCCCGGGTACAAAGAAGCCAACGTTTCTTATGTTCATTCAGTTCCGGCATGATTGTGTATCCAGCGATCACATCTAAAGATGGCGGCCAGATGGATCGCCGAAATATCATGTAGTTAAGGTCATATCCGGCAGCATACCCTTGAAGAGCATAAACATATAATACTCCGGGAAAATCTAGGAAATCACAACAACACGTACTCCTTGACTATTTTACGTAATGTCACTCCCCTGACTAGTAACAGCTGGCTGGACATCCGAATCAGAATATTACATCAATCTCGATTCTACTCTCCATTCCTTACTCTGAGCATCTTACTTTAAATTTCAAGCAACCGCAGGCATCTTTCCACATTTTCAGTGAAAAGAATTGCACGGAATGTAAAACACTTTAGAGCCACGACCAGTTTAGTGTCAACGGAAGTCGCATCCTTAGGTTATGTGCAGAAAATTAATAATAATTTTTTTTTCGAAAAATCCTTCACAATGGTATGAAGAACAAAGGGATACTGGAAAGCAGTATTAGATAGCAATACTTCAAGAATACTCGCAGAGATTCTTTTTTACAAGTCATTGCGAAAGATAAGAGCCATCCCCACACCCCACCCCACCCCCAAATCATTCACACCAAGTTGTAGACAAGTAGGTTGCTAAAAGCGTTAATCCATACCTAACATCATTAGAAACTATAAGCAAACACCGTGGATGGAAACCAAACGGCGCGAACAACGTTATAGATTAGTAATGCAAGTAGGCAATATCATTGTATGAACCGAGTAGACTCGAAGACCCTTACGGCGCCACTAACATGAAGGTGGTTGAGCGGCGCAGGCCAGGTAGTACTAACTGCTCTCCACTGAGGAACGTGTTTATAGGTGGCGTTAGAGACGACGGAAGTAAATCCTTCTCTATATAAGGCGTGAAGGGTAAGGGTTGCCGTAAATGCCCAGATCAGTGACATAACCAAGGGCCAAAACACAATTTCGAGCGGAAGTCCCTCGAAACCAAGACGATCAAAGATTCCACAAGCCTAAGACGAAAAATTGTACACAAAACTCTCCAGTAATCATTCACAAAGCATTTAATTGTGAAGTTCGCGAAAATTGTCGAAAACTTTCGTTAGAAGCGCTGTCCCAAATTCCACAAGAATCCCAATACTTTCAGTAATCCTTCTTTATATCCTACATCCACTCACACATGTATCACAAACAAAAGTCCTTAAGTCAACACAAATTTTCCAAAATGTGGAAGACAAATACTTAAATTATTACTGGCATTTGACTGGAACAATTTATGAAAACCAAATCAAAATTTAAATCCGGATGGCCAGATGCAAACCAGAAGAAACATTGGCTATCCCAGATACAAAGATATACGGAGAAATAATAAGCAGCGCGTCCAATAAATGTTACGTCAAACTTTGAGGAATTATAGAGAGAGCCTTGAGGAACAAATCGAGGATAAAGTTTCTCAGCATATTCAGCATCCAGGAACCCAGAGTTGGGAGAGCTGTAGTTTTGCTAAGTTCACTGTTCAAAGCCAGAAATTTCAATTTTGCAAGAAGCTTTACACTCCACATTACTCGCTAATACTGTCAGTCTCTTGATTAAGCCCATTGGTAGCCCCGTATGACCTACTGCAGCAATATTTTGCTGCTGCTACGTAATGATATTAGCAACAATCCTTCACACTTCCCTAGTTATCAAGGAGATTGTCTCATGTTGCAGTAGTCAAGGATGGAACTGTAGATCCCACAATACACGAAACGAAAAAGAAATTTTTTTCCCAGCCCACTGACTGGTTTGATGAGGCTTGCACCAAACACTGCATCTCGGAGTAGCACTTGCAACCTAATTCCTCAATTATTTGTTGGATGTATTACAATCTCTGTATTCCTCTATATTTTTTGCCCTCTATAGCTCCCTCTAATGCCATGTAAGTCAATCCCTGAAATCTTAACAGAAGTCCTAACATCCTGCCCCTACTCTTTGTCATTGTTTTCCACGTATTCCTATCTTCTCCAGTTCTGCGCAGAACCTCCTCGTTCCTTAACTTATCAATTTTCAACATTCGTCTGTACCACCACATCAAAAATGCTTCGATTCTCTTCTGTACCGGTTTTCCCACAGCCCATGTTTCACTTCCATACAATGCTGTACAGTGAACGTACATCGCAGAAATCTCTTCCTCAAATTGAGGCATATGTTAGATACAAGTAGAATATTCTAGGCTAGGAATGTCCTTTTTTCCGGTGCTAGTCTGCTTTTGATGTCTTCCTTTCGCCGTACGTCTCTGGTCATTTTGCTGCCTAGGTAGCAGAATTCCGTAACTTCATCTAATTCGTGACCATCCATGTTGATGTTAAGTTTCTCGCTGTTCTCATTTCTACTACTTCTCATTACCTTCGTCTTTCTTCGATTTACTCTATACTGCTCATTCCGTTCAGCAAAAAAAATTTAATTCTTCTTCACCTTCACTCAGGATAGAATTGTCACCAGCGAATCGTACCACTGATATCCTTTCATCTTGAATTTTTATTCTACTCAAACTTTCTTTTACTTCCATTATTGATTCTTCGATGTACAGACTGAACAGTAGGGGCGCCGGCCGGAGTGTCCGAGTGGTTCTAGGCGCTTCAGTCTGGAGCCGCGCGACCGCTACGGTCGCAGGTTCGAATCCTGCCTCGGGCATGGATGTATGTGATGTCCTTAGGTTAGGTAGGTTTAAGTAGTTCTAAGTTCTAGGGGACTGATGACCTCAGATGTTAAGTCCCATAGTGCTCAGAGCCATTTGAACCATTTTTGAACAGTAGGGGCGAAAGATTACATCCCAGTCTCACACCCTTTTTAAGCGGAACACCTCGTTTTTGGTCGTCCGTTCTTATTATTTCCTTTTGGCTCTTGCACGTATTGTATACTACCCATCTCTCCCTATACCTTCCTCGTATTTCTCTCAGAATTTCGAACAGCTTGCACCATTTACATTGTCGAACGCTTCTTCCAGGTCGACAAATACTATGAACGTGCATGGCTTTTTCTTTAGCCTAGCTTCCGTTAGCAACAGCAATGTCAGAGTTGCCTGTCTGTTGCCTTTACCTGTTCTAAACTAAACTGATCCTCATCTTACATACCCTCAATTATCTTCTCCATTCTTCTACATATTATTCTTGTCAGCAACTTGGATGCTTGAACTGCTAACCCGATAGTACGATAGTTCTCACACTTAATAGCCCTACAGTCTTCGGAACGGTGTGGATAAATTATATCCGAATGTCAGACGGTATGTGCCAGACTCAAACATTCTATACACCAACGTGAATAGTCGTTTTGTTGCCTCTTCACCCAATGATTTTAGAAATTATGATTGAACGTTATCTATCTCCTCTGCCTTATTTGATCTTAAGGCCTCCAAAGCTCCCTTAAATTCTAATACTGGATCCACTATCTCTTCTAAATCGGCTCCTGTACCATCTTCTATCATGTCAGACCAATGTTCCCCTCACAAAGGCGTTCAATGTCCTCTTTCCACCTATCCGCTGTCTCTTCTGCATTTGGCAGTGGAATTCCCATTACGCACTCAATGTTACCACTCTTGCTTTTCATTTCACCGAGGGTTGTTTTGACTTTCCTATATGCTGAGACATTCTTTGCGACATCCATTCCTTTTTCGATTTCTTCATATTTTCCATGCAGCCATTTCGTCATAACTTCCCTACAGTTCCTATTTATTTCATTCATCAGCGACTCATGTTTCCGTGTTCCTGAATTTCCCTTAGTATTTTTACGTCCTACTTTCATCGATTAGTTGAAGTATTTCTTCGCAATTACCTTCTTCGTATCCATGTTTCTCTTTCCAACTTCAGTGATTGCCCTATTTAGAGATGTCCATTCCTCATGAACGGTACTCCATACTGAGTTTTTACTCATTGCTGTATCTACAGCCCTGGAGAACACCAAGGGTGTCTCGTCATTCCTTAGAAATTTCGTTTTCCACTTCTTTGCATATTAATTCTTCCTAATCTCTTCAGCCTTTTCTTCAACTCTACTACGTTGTGATCTGAGTTTATATCTGATCCTGGGTAAGCCCTACAATCCAGTATCTAATTTTGGAATTTCTGCTTGCATCACACCTACTGATCTTGTGATTCGCTATTACTAGTCCCAATTTATTGCAGAACTGAATTAGTCTTTCCACTCCCTCATCCCTTGTCCCAAGCCCATATTCTCTTTCTTCTACTCCTTCCTCTACAACTGCATTCCAGTCTCCCTTAACTGTTAGATTTTCATCTCCCTTTACGTACTGTATTACCACTTCAATATCCTCGTATACTTTACCTCTTCATCTTCAGCTTGTAACGTCGGCATGTATACGTGAGTATTATTGTCGGTGTTCGTTTGCTGTCGATTCTGATAAGAACTACCCTATCACTTAACTGCTCAAATTTACACATTCTGTGCCCTACCTTCCTTTCCATAACGAATCCCACTCCCGTTATCCCATTTTCTGATGCTGCTGATATTCCCCTATACTGATCTGACCAGAAATATTTGTCTTCTTTCCATTTCACTTCACTGACTCCTACTACATCTAGTTGAGGCTTTGCATTTCCCTTTTCAGGTTTTTTGTTTGTTTCTCTGCACCCGTGGGCTGGGACAGCGTCCTTGATTAGTAATCAAAACATCCTCGGTCCCGGATTCATACCCCGCCACAGCTTAAACTTTGATTAATAATCAACATTAGCGGCCGAAGACTTTTGGTGTAAGAAGTCACCCTGATTCTCTCAACGGCCTTGTCATAGAGGACGGAGGAGCAGACAGAGATTTAGGGTACTCTCTTGTCCTAGGGATGGGAAACTGGTTATAAAAGCTGAAGAATCAGCAATGATCAACGGCATAAGAATCCAGGAAGCAATGGAAACCACTACCTTACAGACTCGTAACATGTACCACTTACTAAAGGTTATAATGCACAGACAGTATTGGGAACAGAAAGCTGGTTGAAGCTAGATGTCAATGACAACGACATTCTGAGTTCACACTGGCATGCTTATCGTAAGAATAGGTTAGTCGCCAATGGTGGCGGTATATTTATTGGAGTAAAAAATTCGATAAAATCTAGTGAGGTTATCACGGATCCCGAATATGAATTATTCTGGGTGAAATATAGTATCAAAGAAGGCCTAAATACTAAATTCGCTCTTCCGAAGTTGTTTCATCGCGGAAGATCGTAACACTGTCGCTCCTTTCAATCATCGTGCGAACGTCGATATGGCATTTATTGATATAACCGATCGCGGAACTGAAAAGCAGCTACATTCGCTTAGTAGTGGAAGGGCTTCAGGACCATATGAGATACCTATAAGATTCTATAAAGATTATGAGAAAGAACGTGATCCCCTTCTAGCAGTAATATATCGCAGATCGTTTGAGCAACAAATGGTACCTAACGACTGGAAAAAAAGCGCAAGTCTTTGCCGTTTATAAGATAGGCCGTAAGACAGATCCACACAATTATAGACATATATTGTTGACGACAATCTGTTGTTGAATTATGAAACATGTTTTATGCTCAAGAATTATGACGTTCTTGGAAAATTAACATCTCCTCTGTAAGAGTCACCATGGATTCATCAAACAGAGATCCTGCGAAACTCAACTCGCTCTGTTCCTCCATGAGATCCACAGCGCGGTGGACAACAGAGCTCAGGCTGATGCCGTGTTCCTTGACTTCAGTAAGGCATCTGTGAGCGTCCCGCATTCCCGTTTAATGAAAAACACACGAGCTTATGGAGTGCTGGAGCAGACTTCCGATTGGATTGAAGACTTTCTTGCAGATAGAACTCAACACGTCGCTCTTAAGGGAATTAAATCGAGAGATGTAAAGGTAATATCCGGAGTATCATAGAGAAGTTCGATAGGATCGTTGCTGTTTAAAATATATGTAAATGATCGGATAGAAAGCGTTGGATGCCCTTTAGGGCTGTTCGCAGATAATGTTTATACCAAAGTAGCAACGCCAGAAGATAGTAAGAATTTGTAGAACGACATGCAGAGAACTGATGAATGGTGCACACACTGGCAGTTGACGCTGAACGTAAATAAATGTAACATATTGCGCATACATAGAAAAAGAAATCCACTACTGTACAGCAACACTACTGATGACAAACAGCTGGAGACAACGCCTGGCGTAAAATATCTAGGCAGTACTATCCAGAGCGGTCTTAAGTGGAATGACCGTGGGACACACAGTGAGAATAGCAGACACCAGACTCATATTCATAGGAAGAATCTAAAGTTAATGTAACTCATCCACGATATAAGTGGCTTATAAGGCGCTTGTTCGCCCGATTCTTTAGTATTGTTCTTCTATCTTGGATCTCTGTCAATTAGGACTGATAGAGGAGATAGAGATGATTCAACGAAGAGCGTTTAGTCACGGGATCATTTAGCTGGCGAGGGAGCGTTACGGAGACGGTAAACAAACCCCACTGGCAGACGTTACAAGAGAGGCGTTGTGCATCACGGAAAGATTTACTATTGAAATTTCGGGACAGGACTTTTCAGGAGGAGTTAGACAACATATTACTTCCACCCAGATACATCATGCGTACTGACCACGAGGAGAAAATCTGAGAAATTAGAGTCAGGCCTACAGACAAGCATTCTTCTCAGGCACTATTCGCGAATGGAACAGGGTTGGAGGGATCAGATAGTGGTACCGAAAGTACGCTCCGCCTCACAACATTAGGTGGCTTGCGGAGTACGATGCAGATGCAGATGTTGAGTGAAAAGATACCGAGCCGTAATGAATCTAGTAACGTTTCTAAAATCACTAATGAATTTAATTTTTAAAAAGCTAAAATTCAAGCATAACATTAACAAATTGCCTCCAGAACTGTAAGGACTAAATTTCAATAACACAAATGATAGTAAACACCTTAAAACGGCAAAATGCATTCAGTCACTTATTTTTAGTGACGATTATCAAATGGACTAAAAACAATTTTTTTTTTTTTTTCCATCAGTCTACTGACTGGTTCATCTCAGAGTAGCACTTGCAACCTACGCCCTCAATTATTTGCTTGACGTATTCCAATCTCTGTCTTCCTCTACAGTTTTTGCCCTCTACAGCTCCCTCTAGTCCCATGGAAGTCATTCCCTCATGTCTTAGCAGATGTCCTATCATCCTGTCCCTTCTCCTTATCAGTGTTTTCCACATATTCCTTTCCTCTCCGATTCTACGTAGAACCTCCTCATTCCTTACCTTATCAGTCCACCTAATTTTCAACATTCGTCTATAGCACCACATCTCAAATGCTTCGATTCTCTTCTGTTCCGGTTTTCCCACAGTCCATGTTTCACTGCCATACAATGCTGTACTCCAGACGTACATCCTGAGAAATTTCTTCCTCAAATTAAGGCCGGTATTTGATATTAGTAGACTTCTCTTGGCCAGAAATGCCTTTTTTGCCATAGCGAGTATGCTTTTGATGTCCTCTTTGCTCCGTACGTCATTGGTTATTTTACTGCCTAGGTAGCAGAATTCCTTAACTTCATTGACTTCGTGACCATCAATCCTGTTGTTAAGTTTCTCGCTGTCCTCATTTCTACTACCTCTCATTACTTTCGTCTTTCTCCGATTTACTCTCAAACCATACTGTGTACTCATTAGACTGTTCATTCCGTTCAGCAAATCATTTAATTCTTCTACACTCTCACTCAGGATAGCAATGTCATCAGCGAATCGTATCATTGATATCCTTTCACCTTGTATTTTTATTCCACTCCTGAACCATTCTTTTATTTCCATCATTGCTTCCTCGATGTACAGATTGAAGAGTAGGGGCGAAAGGCTACAGCCTTGTCTTACACCCTTCTTAATGCGAGCACTTCGTTCTTGATCGTACACTCTTATTATTCCTTCTTGGTTGTTGTACATATTGTATATGACCCGTCTCTCCCTATAGCTTACCCCTACTTTTTTCAGAATCTCGAACAGCTTGCACCATTTTATACTGTCGAACGCATTTCCAGGTGGACAAATCCTATGAAAGTGTCTTGATTTTTCTTTAGCCTTGCTTCCATTATTAGCCGTAACGTCAGAATTGCCTCTCTCGTCCCTTTACTTTTCCTAAAGCCAAACTGATCGTCACCTAGCGCATTCTCAATTTTCTTTTCCATTCTTCTGTATATTATTCTTTTAAGCAGCTTCGATGCATGAGCTGTTAAGCTGATTGTGCGATAATTCTCGCACTTGTCAGCTCTTGCCGTCATCCTAATTGTGTGCATGATGCTTTTCCGAAAGTCAGATGGTATGTCGCCAGACTCATATATTCTACACTCCAACGTGAATAGTCGTTTTGTTGCCACTTCCCCCAATGATTTTAGAAATTCTGATGGAATGTTATCTATCCCTTCTGCCTTATTTGACGTAAGTCCTCCAAAGCTCTTTTAAAGTCTGATTCTACTACTGGATCCCCTGTCTCTTCTAAATCGACTCCTGTTTCCTCTTCTATCACATCAGACAAATCTTCACCCTCATAGAGGCTATCAAAGTATTCTTTCTGTGGTGTCACTGCCAGACACCACACTTGCTAGGTGGTAGCCTTTAAATCGGCCGCGGTCCATTAGTATACGCCGGACCCGCGTGTCGCCACTGTCAGTGATTGCAGACCGAGCGCCGCCACACGGCAGGTCTAGAGAGACGTCCTTGCACTCGCCCCAGTTGTACAGCCGACGTTCATGGCAATGGTTCACTGACAAATACGTTCCTATTTGCCGAGACGATAGTTAGCATAGCCTTCAGCTACGTCATTTGCTACGACCTAGCAAGGCGCCATTACCAGTGTATATTGAAATGGAAATTATGTACAGTCAAGAGAGATGTACACCGAGTGTGGATTAAAGTTAAGTATTCTACCAATACCTCCTGTTTTGCTAGTCTTATTTCTCTGACCTGTTCCAGACCTCACGCCAGTCTGCGTGAGCTTAAAAGCGTGCATTTCGGCCTCCTTTAGCAACACGGTGTTGGCACTTCTGCCAACACTTCACTTTCCACCTATCTGCTATCTCCTCTGCATTTAACAGTGGAATTCCCGTTGCACTCTCAATGTTACCACCGTTGCTTCTAATGTCCCCAAAGGTTGTTTTGACTTTCCTGTATGCTGAGTGTGTCCTTCCGACAATCATATCTTTTTCGATGTCTTCACATTTTTCCTGCAGCAATTTCGTCTTAGCATCCCCGCACTTCCTATTTATTTCATTCCTCAGCGACTTGTATTTCTGTATTCCTGATTTTCCCGGAACATGTTTTTACTTCCTCCTTTCATCAATCAACTGAAGTATTTCTTCTGCTACCCGTGGTTTCTTCGCAACTACCTTCTTTGTACCTATGTTTTCCATCCAAACTTCTGTGATGGCCCTTTTTAGAGATGTCCATTCCGCTTCAACTGTACTGCCTACTGCGCTATTCCTTATTGCTGTATCTATAGCGTTAGAGAACTTCAAACGTATCTCGTCATTCCTTACTACTTCCGTATCCCACTTCTTTGCGTATTGATTCTTCCTTACTAATGTCTTGAATTTCAGCCTACTCTTCATCACTACTATATTGTGATCTGAGTCTATATCTGCTCCTGGATACGCCTTACAATCCAGTATCTCATTTCGGAATCTCTGTCTGACCATGATGTAATCTGATTGAAATCTTCCCGTATCTCCCGGCCTTTTCCAGGTATACCTCCTCCTCTTGTGATTCTTGAACAGGGTATTCGCTATTACTAGCTGAAACTTGTTACAGAACTCAATTAGTCTTTCTCCTCTTTCATTCCTTGTCCCAAGCCCATATTCTCCTGTATCCTTTTCTTCTACTCCTTCCCCTACAACTGCATTCCAGTCGCCCATGACTATTAGATTTTCGTCGCCCTTTACATACTGCATTACCCTTTCAATATCCTCATACACTTTCTCTATCTGTTCATCTTCAGCTTGCGACGTCGGCATGTATACCTGAACTATCGTTGTCGGTGTTGGTCTGCTGTTGATTCTGATTAGAACAACCCGGCCACTGAACTGTTCACAGTAACACACCCTCTGCCCTACCTTCCTATTCATAACGAATCCTACACCTGTTATACCATTTTCTGCTGCTGTTGATATTACCCGATACCTATCTGACCAGAAATCCTTGTCTTCCTTCCACTTGACTTCATTGACCCCTACTATATGTAGATTAAGCCTTTGCATTTCCCTTTTCAGATTTTCTAGTTTCCCTACCACGTTCAAGCTTCTGACGTTCCACGCCCCGAGTCGTAGAAGGTTATCCTTTCGTTGATTATTCAATCTTTTTCTCATGGTATCCTCCCCCTTGGCAGTCCCCTCCCGGAGATCCGAATGGGGAACTATTCCGGAATCTTTTGCCAATGGAGAGATCATCATGACACTTCTTCAATTACAGGCCACATGTCCTGTGGATACACGTTACGTGTCTTTAATGCAGTGGTTTCCATTGCCTTCTGCATCCTCGTGTCGTTGATCATTGCTGATTCTTCCGCCTTTAGGGGCAATTTCCCACACCTAGGACAAGAGAGTGCCCTGAACCTCTATCCGCTCCTCCGCCCTCTTTGACAAGGCCGTTGGCAGAATTTATATTATAAACAGCAAAACATATGATCAAATGAATATGTTTTTGTATCCCGCCTGAGAGGCGGCGCGTGGGTAGGAACGGGAAAAGCTATACAAGTCGGTACTGCAAGAACGTGGTTTACTGGTGCTAAAACAAGGTGATAAACGATTACATAACTTTGTACGTAGGTGCGATGCTGAAGCGATGTGTCCTGGCTGGCTACACCTGATCAAATGGGGTGAAGCAGTCGCGGAGATCGTAGACCTCGACAGCACCGGCTAGAGGGTGCTGTCGTCGGTGTCTCTTGTAGTGCCAACCTAGCAGAGAGGACCCACGTTGTGGCATCGTAGCTATCGGTACCACATATGTCAGAAATATCAACCAAAGACTATTAACAACGTAAGAAAAGTGACTGACAAATGTGGTCTAAATTTATAATGATAGAGGCGGTGGCTGAGGCAACGCCAATAGCAATAATTCTTCTATCTCTACTAACATAGGATGGTGGCTGCCACTACCATAGTACTAGAAACCTTCACAAAAAATTTCAACCGTGGCACACAGGCATCTTTAACTAGACCACAGTTAACAAGAGATACAATCGCCTATCCTGTAACACAGAGACAACCTGTTAATTATTTAGTAAAAATGAAACATACCACAAATGCAGAAAAGTACGAACGTTATGCAGGAAACTTCGACTTGACTAATGAGGCACAAAATTTTTCCTTAGCTTTTTTAAAAAGCAAAAATTTCTGTAAACAGCTCGAGCTCGTGATACCCGGCACCACAATGGACACAAACTGCTTTCAACTTCAGTAGCAGAGGACACGCCAAATACTAAGCGTCGTGCCGAAGTAGCTTTTAACGAGCAACGTCCACGGCCGCGACCAACACTCGGTCCCGCCAAACCCGCACTGAGCGAAGGCGGTCTGGTGCTGATGTTGAGTGGAAAGGTACTGAGCCATAATGAATTTAATGCCATAATGAATCTTGCCAACGGACTGCGGCAGACGCTTGGCCGCAACACGCCACCTCACTTGCGCACGTCGCCGTCCGTGTCATACTCTCCGGGTTGCCGCAGCGTTTTACTGCCTTTTCCTCCGACCTGCCTTCTATCGGCGACAGTAACGCTCTATGCGCTCTTGCGGCCAGAGGGATTCCTAGTCAGCGGGAAGTTCGCGAAATTGAAAGCGGGCGCACGGCACAGGCACCAGAGGGACAGTTCTGACGTTGCGGTTGATAGTGGAAGTAAGTTGGTTCAAATGGCTCTGAGCACTATGGGACTTAACTTCTGAGGTTATCAGTCCCCTAGAACTTAGAACTACTTAAACCTAACTAACCTAAGGACATCAACACACCATGCCCGATGCAGGATTCGAACCTGCGACCGTAGCGGTCGCGCGGTTCCATACTGTAGCGCCTAGAACCGCTCGGCCGCTCCGGCCGGCATGTGGAAGTAAGACTAAAGAAAAATCACGACACGTTCATAGGATTTGCCGACCTGGAAAAAGCATTCGACTATGTAAAATGCTGCAAGATGTTCGAAATTCTGAGAGAAACGAGGGTAAGGTATTCAGAGAGACGTGTAATGTAAAATATGTACAAGAGCCAAAACGAAATAATAAGAGTGGACGATCAAGAACGAAATGCTTGGATTAAAAGTGGTGTAATACAGGGATGTAGTCTTTCGCCCCTGCTGTTCAATCTTCACATACAAGAAGTAATGAAGGAAATAAAAGAAATGTTCAGGAGCGGGATTAAAATTCGAGGATATCAGTGACGCAATTTGCTGACGACATTGCAATCCTGAGTGAAAGTGAAAAAGAATTACATGATCTGCTGAATGTAATGAACAATATAACGAGTACAGAATATGGACTGAGAGTAAATCGAAGAAAGACAAAAGTAATGAGAAGTAGCAGAAATGAGAATAGCTATAAACTTAACATCAAGACTGATCGTCACGAAGTCGATGAAGTTAAGGAATTCTGCTACCTAGACAGCAAAATTAACAATGACGGACAGAACAAGAAGGACATCTAAACCAGACTAGCAATGCAAATAGGGCATCCTTGGCCATGAGAAGTCTACTTGTATCAAACGCAGGCCTTAATTCGAGGAAGAAATTTCTGAGAATATACGTCTGGACTATAGCATTGTATGGTAGTCAAACAGGGACTGTGAGAAGACTGGATCACAAGATAATCAAAGCATTTGAGATGTGGGGCTGCAAACGAATGTGGAAAAGTAGATGAACTGATAAGGTAAGGAATGAGGAAGTTCTGCGCTAAATCGGAGAGGAAGGGATGATAGGATATCTGTTAAGACATCAGGGAATGACTTCAATGATACAGAGGCAGCTGTAGAGAGCAGAAACTGTAGAGGGAGGCAGAGATTGTAATACATCTAACAAATAATTGAGGACGTTGGTTACAAGCGCTGTTCTGAGACGACGAGATTGGTACAGGAGAGGAATTCGTGGAAAGCCGCATCAAACCAGTCAGAAGACTGATGACCAAAAACAAGAATAAAGGGTCCGTCGTACATTAAAGCCTCAGACGTTCCGCGCCCCGACTCGTGAAACGTTATCCTTTCGCTGGTTATTCAGAAGTAATCTTCCTGTAGCACCACAAATTAGCGTCCCCTCAGTGAATATGAAAATTGGCATCACTAAGAAAAAATTCAAAGAAACTTTTTAAGTTACTTCCTTTGAAATTGAATAGTACCCTTCTATACAACAGAGACGGTATACTTCACTATTTTGTAAATAAAAGGTAGATCTTCACTTTTCTTTCCTTCAGAGGAATAAGTATCCTCATACCTTACTGTCACCATATCCTGGTAACTAATGTGTTAATATAAACGTGAATTCATAACAGAAATTAAATACAAATTAACTGAAATCATTGTTATATCCAAATAGTAGACAAAACTGCAGTATCAGTGATTTCTTATCACCATAATATGAGCGAAATATTTAATACTACGTACCAGAAGAATAAACCATGAATAAAAGACTGTGTGTGTCTGAACCCAGCAGAAGAAAAAGCACTGTAAAGATAGGTTCAACTTCTGATAGGCTACTCAGACAGTCAAAGTGCCCAGTATAGTTAGTTGCTATGAGAAAATTTCAGGATCTTTCCTGGCAGAGAGGTTAACCAACATTTTTTTTTCTTTTTAAAACTCAGTTGACATCACAGCAGCTGAGAAGAGTGCTCCACCTACCATCTTCGAAGGATGCCATGGCTCTGATGATGGACATGTGATGTGACGGAAACCGGTCACCTATGTTCTTGTAGCATATGTGGTGCAATCAAGACTGAATTTTAAAAAGAAAAAAAAATTTTAAAAGTTTTATCACTGTTCCCAAAATGTTTCTTAAAATGTAACCATAAAATAGTTTGGTAGACGTAATAAGAAACATAAATGAAAGAAAATGTGTTTTCATGTAAATTTTTTGACCAGGTGCGGTCGGGCAATAGTAGTGCATGCGTGCGTGCGTGCGTACGTGTATTTGTGTGTGTGTGTGTGTGTGTGTGTGTGTGTGTGTGTGTGTGTGAGTGAAAATGGTTTACTTACTCTCATAGGTTTTCATAAGCAAGCCCTGATGTTTCGGTGATACGTAAAACGAAACATGTAATGGCCACGAAAATGTTTCTAACACTATCTGACAGTTATAACATATTAACACACCACTCATTTTCTTATGGGTATGGGCGCCAGGACAATCATGGCCCCCACGTTTCAAAATAAGAGAAGTACATAAGTAAATAATTTCGTGACAGCAATAAGTGATACTAAAATTTCTTGGATTTTCACTTACACCGATCGGTAGAGCAGTGGGGCTGTTTCTCGAAAGATGTATTCAGCAGTTCTCAGTAAATGCAACAAATTATCAGCTGAAAAAACATACAGTAGAGATGTGGCACCACTCCCACAAGAAATAATAATAATCCAATGACGAAGAGATACCACAAGTAAAACAGCACAAGAAACTTACGCCACTTACCTTAATTCCTGAAAAACTGTGTTTTAAGGAAGCTGTGATGAATTCTATCATCAACTTCCAACGATCCTGCAAAAGAGTGACTTTAACCTCAGTCATTATTTTGCTTAACCACAGGTCGAGAGGGCGGCAAACTCTTTTAAAAACATTGAAGTAAAACGTGAATATATGGAGAGATCTGCCCTCTAAATCATTTTCCAACACTTGTTGGTAATAATCAGTTGCATTATTTCTCATAAACGAGAGCGTGAATTACGATCTTTTGGAAAAAATGCTTTTCATACCAATAATTCCAAGACCAAGCTTCTGTCTTCGGAACAGTAATTCAATGACATTCACCAAACAAAATTTCACAGCTCGTAATCTTCAACATGAATGAACTGAAGAAAAATTCGTATGTGATGTCTATTATTGGACATGTCCGAAAGAACAAATGCAATTTCGATCCCTCACCCATTATTAGTCAAGGAAAACACAAAGAAATTAATAATATTAGCTGCCCGTCCGTATGCACATAATCCTCGGACTCGTTCGGGAATCGGCGAAATGTTGCGAGTAATGAGGATAATAGGTAAGTGGCACGTATGTAGTGTGTGAGTAAGTTGAGAGTTAGGGTCTGACGGGAGACTTGCTACAAACAGTCTGTACAGCTGCGATGAATACTGTGACCCGATGGCGCTGTGGTTCGAATCCCAATCCGACACAAATTTTCAACTTCCGTACCTGATTTAAATCAGTACCCATGGGAAGCCAGTGTCATTAATTTCTTCGTGTACTGAACACAAAATAGAATCAAACGAGCTTAGAAATGACGCAGTAACCCGTCTCGAAAAACTTAATACTTCGCAATATCTTGTAGAATACACTAGTGCATGTGAATACCCGGAAATATAAAGGCGCGCGGAATGATACAGAGGTAGACCAAACTCATCTTAAAGTGTAGAACAGAGTCCGGGCACAGTACATAAGCTAGCACGATATTATCTGGTAATATTGCATTTCGTACAGACTGTTGATACCATGCCGTCCGTCAAACTAAAGTAGTTTCATCGGAACAGCATGCTCCTTCAAACAGAGCTTCATATCCAGGCACGTCTTAACACTTCGAGGTACTGTACCCAAAACTCTTTGCTACCAGAGTGGCTGACTTCCTTTCGGACAAACAAGCACATGGAGTTCTCATCCGGCAAAGCGCGCAACGGAGCGATGGACAACTGCAAGCGAAAGACTGTAACCGATACTGTGGCTGATGAAAATGTTTACGAAAGTGTCTGAGCCGTTACGTGTTGAAGATGGTGAAGTTGTATAGTAATTACAACGTATCTCGGAAAGGGCAAAATGGACTTCAGATAATCAAAGAGCCCGCTAGTAGCCACATTTCAAATGCAACATATCTTGTCGTGTTTCAGCATCGCCGCCTGTGGCTTTCTCGCACCCTGGACACCGAGGACGTCACGGGTACAGAGGAATGATGGCTGCGTGAGAAGGATACCAAGCAGTGATGGCCAAGCGTAAGAGCAGCACTCAGGAATTACTTGTGATAAGAATCGAGATGCAACAATACATTCGTATTTTTACATCTCAAAAAGAGACCACTGTTTCTTCTCAATAGCACTTAGTGTTCACTAATAGATTTGAGTGCCATGTGAGGTTGTTGCTCGTCTTGGTCAGAGTCGTGCAGTACCGTGACTGCCGTCATCCGATTCTTAATTTCATCAAATGTTACATCAGTGCTAGAGGAGGTTCTTGGTTCACTTTATAGGAAATACAAAAAGTTAGTTATATGTGGTGACTTCAATATTAATTGTATAAGTGATTGTGCAAGGAAGAGGATGCTGGTAGACCTCTTTAATTCATATAATCTTATGCAAACCGTATTCTTTCCAATGAGAGTGCAAGGGAACAGTAGAACAACCATAGACAACTTTTTTGTTCATTCCTCATTACTAGAAGGGCATTCTGTTAGCAAAAAGGTAATTGGCCTTTCAGATCATGATGCACAAATTTTAACTTTAAAAGATTTTTGTGCTGCAACACGTGTTAAATATAGTCATCAGCTGTTCAGGAAAGCTGATCCAGTTGCTGTAGAGACCTTTGTAAACCTTATAAAGGAACAAGAGTGGCAAGATGTTTATAGCGCTGATACAGTAGCCGATAAATATAATACTTTTCTCAAGACTTTTCTCATGCTCTTTGAAAGTTGATTTCCGTTAGAACGTTTAAAACAGGGTACTAGCACAAACAGGCAGCCTGGGTGGCTGACTAGAGGGATAAGAATATCTTGTAGAACAAAGTGGCAATTATACGAAAACGTTAGAAACAGTCAAAATCTAAATGCAGCAGCCCATTGCAAACAGTATTGTAAGGTGCTTAAAAATGTTATTAGGAAGGCAAAAAGTATGTGGTATGCAGATAGAATAGCTAAGTCTCAGGATAAAATTAAAACCAAATGGTCAGTCGTAAAGGAAGTTGCTGGTCTGCAGAGACAGGTCGAGGATTTAGAATCAGTGCGTAGTGGGAATGTCCGTGTTACTGATAAGTGGTATATATGTACAGTATTTAATAATCACTTTCTGAATATAGCAGGTGAACTAAATAGAGACCTAGTCCCAACGGGGAATCATATAGCGCTCTTAGAAAAAAGTGTTCCGAGACTGTTACCTGAAATGCTCCTCCATGATACTGACAAGAGGGAGATTGAGTTAATAATTAAATCACTAAAGACCAAGAACTCTCATGGATATGACGGGGTATCTAGCAGAATACTGAAGTATTGTTCTATGTATGTTAGCCCAGTTCTCAGCCATATCTGTAACTTTTCCTTTAGGAGTGGTCGATTTCCTGACCGTTTAAAGTACTCGGTATTGAAGCCACTTTATAAAAAGGGAGACATTGATAATGTTGACAATTTTAGACCTATTTCTATGCCATCGGTGTTTGGTAAAGTTATCGAGAAGGTTGTATATACAAGGTTACTGGAGCATTTAAATTCACATAATTTGCTGTCAAATGTTCAATTTGGTTTTAGAAATGGCTTAACAACTGAAAATGCTATATTCTCTTTTCTCTGTGAGGTTAAATAAAAGGTTGCGAACGCTAGGTGTTTTCTTTGATTTGACGAAGGCTTTTGACTGTGTTGACCACAAAATATTACTGCAGAAGTTGGACCATTATGGAGTAAGGGGAGTAGCTTACAATTGGTTCGCGTCTTACTTTAAGAACAGAAAGCAGAGGGTAATTCTCCGCAATATTGAGAATGGTAGTGGTGTTCCGTCCCAATGGGGCACTGTTAAGTGGTGCGTTCCCCAAGGGTTGGTGCTGGGGCCACTGCTGTTTCTTATTTATATAAATGATATGCCATCTAGTATTACAGGTGATTCAAAAATATTTCTGTTTGCTGATGACACCAGCTTGATAGTGAAGGATCTTGTGTGTAATATTGAAACAGTAACAAATAATGTAGTTCATGAAATAAGTTCGTGGCTTGTGGAAAATAATTTGATGCTAAATCACAGTAAGACTCAGTTTTTACAGTTTCTAACTCACAATTCAACAAGAACCGATATTTTGATCAGACAGAATAGGCATATTATAAGCGAGACGGAACAGTTCAAGTTCCTAGGCGTTCGGATAGATAGTAAGCCGTTGTGGAGAGCCCATGTCTAGGATCTTGTTCAGAAGCTAAATGCTGCTTTCTTTACCATTATAACAGTATCTAAAACAAGTGACACTTCAACACGAAAAGTAGTCTACTTCGCATATTTTCATACGCTTATGTCGTATGGTATTATTTTTTGGGGTAATTCATCTGATTCAAAAAGGGTATCTTTGGCTCAAAAACGGGCTGTTCGAGCTATATGTGGTGTAAGTTCGAGAACGTCTTGTCGATCCCTATTCAAAAATCTGGGAATTCTGACATTGCCCTCACAGTATATATTTTCTTTAATGTCGTTTGTTGTTAGCAATATTAGCCTATTCCCAAGAGTTAGCAGCTTTCACTCACTTAATACTAGGCAGAAATCAAATCTGCATGTAGAATGCACTTCCTTGACTCTTGTGCAGAAAGGAGTGCAGTATTCTGCTGCATCCATTTTCAATAAGCTACCACAAGAACTCAAAAATCTTAGCAGCAGCCCAAACTCTTTTAAGTCTAAACTGAAGAGTTTCCTCATGGCTCACTCCTTCTATTCTGTCGAGGAGCTCCTGGAAGAGCTAAAAAATTAAGCAAATTCCAGTGTTACATTGTCGATTTTCTTCATTTAAACTTACGACTTGTCACCTGAATATGTTTTTTTATATTTCATTTTATCTGTTTCTAATAGAGTGTTATAATTCATGTATTGACTTGTTCCATGACCATGGAGACTTCTCCTTAATTTGGTCCCACGGAACAATAAATAATTAAATAAAATAAAAATAATTGAGGGTAACTGATCAAAAATGGTCCAGATGGCTCTGAGCACTATTGGACTCAACTGCTGTGGTCATAAGTCCCCTAGAACTTAGAACTACTTAAACTTAACTAAATTAAGGACATCACACACATCCATGCCCGAGGCAGGATTCGAACCTGCGACCGTAGCGGTCGCGTGGTTCCAGACTGTAGCGCCTAGAACCGCTCGGCCACTCTGGCTGGCGGTAACTGATGACCAACTTGCTGTTTCTTTGTGTGGACTAAATGTAACGATATACTTTGCCTCGCCAACATGGGCGTGAAACGTTCTTTGGCCTCACCAGCATGAGCGTGAAACTTTCTCGAAAATTTAAAAGTGCAAACACATGATTTAGCTCCGTCTACAGTATGAGATGACGGAAAGAGATCTTGCATCTGGCGGACTAGCAAATTCACTTCCGTCACTTCTTTGTAAGAGAGCCGATTTCAATTCCTAGTTGCAGACAAGAAAAGGCTAGCCTTCACCATGATGCTCAGCTTTATGCACTGAAAAAAATATTAGAAAATGTAATATTATATTTTTTACTACTGGAATATAAAAGCACTAATCTGTAGGATCTTTTATATGAATGCGTGGGGTCACTTCTTTCGAACATGGCCTTTTTTAACTTTATTTATTCGTTAATTTTTGATCAGTTACCCTCAATTATTTTTATTTTATTTAATTATTTATCGTTCCGTGGGACCAAATTAAGGAGAAGTCTCAATGGTCATGGAACAAGTCAATACATGAAATTATAACACTCTATTAGAAACAGATAAAATGACATATAAAAAAACATATTCAGGTGACAAGTCATAAGTTTAAATGAAGAAAATCGACAACGCTTAGAAAAGGAGGGAAAAACAGCCAACCGTATCTAGTCGTGGCCTGTAACAGTTTCCTGCTATTTCTAATGAATTAAACAAAAAAACAGGACGACAGAAAACAAAAAAAACCGTCTGACAGTCCACCTGAAGAGGGTTAATGAGGAAAATTTAAATGATTTGTCTAACAAAGTCCGACTTTACACAAATGACAAAGTCAAAACAAAAACACGAGTCAGTTTCAAAAAATGGTTTGAATGTTAATGTATTTGTTGTGTGTGATTCTTCATTAATCTTAGCTCTTAGAGGAGTGTGACCTTGTACCCTAGTAGACATCTAAAAGTGGTGTTGTCCCTCATGACAAAAACATAGTAAGAAATAAAAGTTAAAAGAATACATATAACCTACTAAAATAAATACAGCTAGGCACACAAAAATGACAAATAAAAAACACAAACATATTTAAGGTCTCCTACTGCTCCCTTCTCAAGGTTCTTAGGGAGCCCAAAAATTAACTTTTTTCAAATAAACACAGCATTACACTCAAGAGGTGTGTGAGATATTGGATGTCGGAGGCGCAGTGCATGGGTTGGTGGTAAGACAAGGGTCATCCCCTTACCCTTCCATCATCAGTGGTGGCAACGGTGTTTGTGGCAGGACCTGGCTACAGTATACAGCAGCAACAGGCAGGCATCTGGACTATTGACAGACCATAATCATTGGCACATGTTTTAGAGCTGCCTTTTTATAGTAAATATCTACAAAAGCATATACAGAGAGAATCATTACGTAAATATGAACTGATGGTCTTTAAACTTTACAGTATTCTTAATGGAAAGAAGAGCCTTATTGCTTTCTTTCATTTGAATAATGTTCCGATCGTCGATACTTAATCTCTCATCTAATACAGATAAACTAATCATTTCCATTTGTGAAGCCATGTTGCTGCTGTGTATGTCAGTGTTATTGTAGTTTCCCAACACTTTTCATGCACCCCAATGGGCTAAGCACTCACAGCTGGCACATTCATACTGCAAGCATTCTCACACCATGCAACACTTACGTGTAATTATTCTATCCATTTCCAAGTTTAGCTGAATTTAACCCTTCCTACTTTACGCTACTCTCGACTTTGGTACGTCTCCTGATGTTAACTTATTGGATGATGGAGCTTATGTGGCTATCTGGCGCAGAATGTGGGTCCAGTGCTGCTCACTGCCATCTGTACACTCATCTCTGTGCTGTCATCATATATCAAACATCTACACGAATTAACCATTCCCGCTGAAACTGACTAATAGCTCTCAAAAATCGACGTACAGGTCATCAATTAACAGCTGCTGGAATGAAATAATGTTTAGTGCAGGAAGATTTGTATCTTCCGTGCTCATCTGTTCCCATTCGACGTATCCTTCCTATCCATCTATTAACGTACTATCCTGACTCGCACTCCAAGCCCTCAAGTCACGTAATAGAAAAATTTCCCTGTAATGGATCTCTTGTGCTGGCGATCCACAATCGAAATACCACAAGGCAAATATCATTGCAGTACTTGCGATACTCCATAGGCGCAAGTCACAGACGAAAAAGTACCACCAGCCAAAAATATGGAACCATAGGCGGTTACCTAGAAGTGTAACCACACTTGAAATCCACTAACGACAACACGTACCACAACTGGTGATATCCCTAATCGAACCACAGTGATAAAAATAACCATACTCTAACGTCAGTACGTCTCTAGAGTGGGCGACTCATGTTCATCTCTCAAGATATCCTCATCGGTATCGGTGGCATGATTCAGTTCACGCCAAGATCGACTATCGGATCACAAATCAACTTCTGTGGCACCACTATCGCCTCCTCACTCTGAATGGTGGACTAGACCTTGGGTACGCTCCTCCGGCAAAGGACAAATTTTCGACTGAAGAAATGAAACCATTCATTCCAAGACGAATTCTGAGAAGAATTGTGTCTCTAAGACATGTGTAAATATTTTTGAATCAAAAATGCAGTTTTCACCTTGTCGCAACGCATACTTTTGCCGTTGTTTCACAAGCTGCTAATTCAGCAGTGTTCAAGTGTTGAACAACCAGTTTTGTCATAATTCCAAGACGTTTCTGCCAAGAAATCGGCCCAATCCCGTCCACGAAATAATTTTCTGGCTATGAGACATGAGAGAATACCAGTACGTCATAAATTTGCCGTAAATTATCAAAGTGGAAACGCTGGACAGAAGACTACGAACGGCGCACTTATTGATGTCGCAGTAGAAGATCTTATCCGCTAATTATAATAATAAATCTCTCAAGAAGTGTAAGTGCAAACAAGTAAAGAACAATATACTAAATGACGGCATAAAATACTCGGTAACAAATGAAATCTAACTTTAACTTCATGGAATAACTGTACAAGTTTTATTCTATGAAAGGTTTCACTAGGCGGATTTGGTGAATCCCTAAGGACTTCTTGGATTTCAGTGTTTCGAGTTCCACCGCGTTTGGATGAGGTAGTCCACAAACCCGAAAAGGTCCAATATAGAGTGATTAAAACTTGTGGCATAGATGCTTTTGCTTATTCGATAGCCGGAAGATTCTGCTGAGTACTTTTTGTCCAATCTGAAACTCTTGTTTCCTAGCTTACCTGTCTCTTCGTACATGCCACCCTCAGACGTCTGAGAGCCAGTTCTAGAATACTTTTATGTTGGTTCCGGGTTCACGGTGGAACGTCTATTAACTCGCGAATCTGGTCTTGGGGCTGCCAATTTTTAGGACTATTACTGGTGCTATTCTTGTCAGTCCGTGTGATAACTCTTTCACTGCGTCCTGGAAATCATCTAAGAAAGTATCCCAGGTTACGTGCAATCTCGCAAATTAGATGCGGAAAAGATTTCCAAGGCTTTTCACTATGGAAGAAACGATTGGGGATGCCTTGCGAATGCATAAATTAGTGGTGTCCTGTGCCGTATCAACATGGCCTTCCATTTGTTTGGGCTAAATTGAGGTTCATTGTCGGAGATGATTTTGCGCATATGTCCCACTTGTGACAGGAAATCCTTGCAAAAAGCCTTGCTCACAGTTTCCGCGGTAGCTTTCTTCAGTAGCGTTAGTGTGACGTATTTAGACGTTAGCTCCATGACAAATGGTACGTGGCAGTAGTCCTGCTCGTGCATTAAAAGCCGCGCGGGATAGCCGTGCCAGGGGCCCTGTCGCGATTCTAGAGGCTCCCCCCGTCGGAGGTTCGAGTCTTCCCTCGGGCATGGGTGTGTGTGTGTTGTCCTTCGCGTAAGTTAGTTTAAGTTAGATGAAGTAGTGCGTAAGCCTAGGGACCGATGATCTCAGCAGCTTGGTCCCATAGTCATAACCACAAATTTCCAAATTTCGTGCATGAGAGAGCCGCCATGAGGTCTGTGGCGGCCACATGCTTTAATTTGATCGGAATAATAAGGTACTATGGTGCCTGCATTCTGACTGTTGTGTGTTTCGATTTCTTTTATATCCTTACACACCGCCAGTTCGCTTCTCCCCACCTTCCTATATCTTTAAAATAGCGCAGTGCGTGTAGCTTCAAATACTAACTTGTGGCACCGAAGTGGACGTAACTCAAGTTTGCGTGCCATAGAACTTTATTTACGATTTTATTAGTTGTGCTGACGCGCCACAATGTATGTTCCTCTTCGCCACGGTAGAAAAGCACCCCTGTACCTAACAAATAGAACGGCGTAATTTCTGTTTCTGCCCGGTCCTTGACTCTCCCCATCAAGACTGACAGAGCTAGGTCTTT
Source organism: Schistocerca americana (assembly GCF_021461395.2). Classification (NCBI taxonomy): domain Eukaryota; kingdom Metazoa; phylum Arthropoda; class Insecta; order Orthoptera; family Acrididae; genus Schistocerca; species Schistocerca americana. The sequence continues at coordinate 522,883,911 of NC_060119.1, read as the reverse complement.
CTCCTGTTCCTTCCTGATGTCTTTCAAGCTCGCGGTCACATAACTTTCAATGCTACGTTATATGTGATCCTCCTGCAATGGATTTACACTGTTTCTCTCCAGTCTAATAGGTGATTGTGACAACGTATCAGCAATGACGTTCTCTTTCTGAGGTACGAGAGTGATTGTAAAATGAAATTCTTGTAATGCGAGAGCCCAACATCTTATCAGGCTTTTACTGCGGAGTGTTGCTGTGAGAGGAAGCTTTTTGGTTGTTGTAAACTATCGTTTCTCGACCATGCAAGAAGAATCTGAATTTCTCAAAGCCACAGACCACCGCCAGTGTTTCCAACTCGGTGACTGAGTTGCTTTTCTTGCATTTGCTCATGACACGGCTTCCGAAAGCTATGGTTTTGTGTACCATATCACCACCTCCTTTGACCTCTGTAAGATCATAACCCCCAGACCAGAATAGGAATTGTCCATGGTCATACAAAATCATCTTCTGAATTGGGGTGAGACAGGATAGGCACACTAACGATCTCGTTTTAGAGGGTTCCAAATTTATTCTCAGCCGCATCGTCTCAAACTCACGCAGACTTTTTTCCAGTAAGTTGGCAAGTCTTAGTGTTTCCAACTATTTTATATGTGTATAAACCTCTTGTAGAAACTGACAATACCAAGAAACTCACGGAGTGGTTTCTGTGTTGTTGGGATGCGAATTTCCGTATGACTTCTAGTTTTTCTGAATCCGGGGAGTATCCCTCTGCCGTAATAATGTGGCCCATGAATTTGACTTTGGACCTCCCGATACATGATTTGGCTATATTTGCAGTAACACCACACTCTCTGAAGATACGGAGGATTTCCCCACACAAATGTGTTTCCTCCTTTTCGACTCCGCAATCAGTAGGTCATTCACAAAGCCGATGATTTTTCGCTTAGTAGAGTCACAAAGGATTCTGTCTAGTCCCCAAATGAAAGTAGCCAAAGAGACATACAAACCAAATAGTAACCGCTCTAATTGATAGCGTTTAAAGAACCTAAGACTTGCTCTGTATTTTCGGGGTCGGGTCCGAGGGCTATTTGCCAGAAGCTCTATCTTGAATCGATCGAGGAGAAGACAATGACTCCGTGGAAATTTTGTAGCAGCTCTTCTAGCTTTTCGAGTATATCTGATTCCGGTTCATCTATTATGTTGATTTGGCACGAATCTAGCACCAAGTGAATTGTGCCGTCTTGTTCCCCAACCAGAGTAATCGTATTATCCTTCGTGGAGGTCGCTGGTTCTATATCATCGTCCAGCATTTGCTTAATTTCCAAGTAGACTTTCTGCCGATGTGCGAATGGTATCGTACAGGGAGGAACAAAATATTAGTTGTGATCCTGTAACCGGAACGCGTATTCCAAGTTTCTAATAGCACCTATCTTTGGCAAGAATACATCTGCGCTCTCTCTTAACTGACTCTCTAAATCCTCCTTGCTGCGCTTTGGATCATCGTGAAGATTGCTCAACATGCAGTCTGTTGCACTAAGCTCCTCTTGTGTCATCGGTCTTCTTCCGCATCGACGTGGTGGTCCAGTATTTGTCCAATAATAAGTAGTGAAATTAAATTTATTGCTATAAGAATAGCCAGATGTCCATTTGGAAAGTCCAATCCAAACACTATCTCGACAGACAGAGCGGAGACTACCAGGAAGATTGTCTCTACCATATGGCCTTTGTGGTTAACCACCAGTGGATTCTGGAACAGCTCATCACTGTGCTTCCCCATCAACGAACCTTTTATTCTTGTTTTAGTGATTTTGAGCGCAGGCCATGTGTGCTTTTCAATGCATGTGTTGTATGCATTCTCTTCATAAGGCCGTAATGTGGCTCACACTATCGATAATTCTCGTCAGCACGATGTCACCTATGGTTAGATGAATGATGGAGTGTAAACCCCGTCTGCTAATTACCTCTTCCGATATTATGCGTGGCTTTGTTTTGGGCTAATGCCACAGAAGTCACCTGCTACGGTTTATGTTTCAGGGGTTCGTTGATCTGATTTCCGTTGCGTTGTTGTGGTGACCACGTTGCTGTCCTCGCCTACCAATCCTTCCATTATTCCCTGTTTGCCCTACTTCCAGACCGACTGCACGAAGTGGTTAGAATTTTGTTATTTCTCACCTGTTGCTATTTCCGTTTTCGTGAAATTTACCGCCTTTCGTCCCCCGTCGGCTTCTATCGTTCCATTGAGACCCATTATAAAATCCTTGGATGTAATACTAGTTTCTTGTTACTCAGTTTCTATTTGTATTTTAGCCGTTATTATTGCTTCGAGATGTACCTAGAGAATTTTGCTGATTATGTCTCATTCAGTCTCATGCGTTTAATGCTTCCCTGATTAAGACTAACTCTCGTAGAGCGCTTTTGAATGACTCGATAGTGTCATTACAATTGCCAATGAGCAGTTACTGGCACCTCAATGGCAGTTTCATTCATCAGTGTTGCTTTATCTCCTTATACGGATGGTCCAGGTAAAAGGTCTTGTTGACAAACGCCTCGAAAACATTAACCGGACTGCGGCACCCCTATGCTGCGTAATAGCTTCCTAACAAAACCTCCTTTTTAATCTTTTTCGGGTGTCCTGTGACCAGTAGGTATTTAGGAAACCTCTCTGAATTCGCCGTAACTGCGGCAGTTCGCTGCAACGCTACGCATTTCCTCTCCTATTGAATCTTCCAGGTATCCTCAGACCAATTCAAATTTCTATACTAGTGTCCATTACTCAGGTAGCATACTGAGCAATCCATGTCATGGAGTGTGATGAATTGTTGTTCTCTTTGCAAAAATTTATATTTTGAATTCAGAGAAACTGTTTTACTTCGAAATATTCATAATTTAACGCCCCTGGACTTCCTCTAAATTCTGGCGCACATGCGCCCAGTATTTCATGGCCGACCGATCCCTGAATGTTGCTGTATCTTTGTCTTGTGTCATCAGAGTCACGTAGTAATTTTTCCGTACATCTGAGTCGCGCGCAATTGTGGTGCGGCTCGGCAACTTGTGCACTACGCAATTATGACAGCGCGCTCTCGGCCGTGCGTTGTACCCCGTTAAAGAAGGCGCTCCTGCAGTAATCAGTCTTTGCGTGGATGTGGCTCCAGGTTGGGTTGCAAAATTTTGGCTTTGATATTCCTGGTAACCGGCGAACTCATGGGGACGTGCTGTTACTTCTGGTTGAATTTCTGCTCGAGTAACTTGTTCGCACATTTGTCCCTTCTCATCCGACAGCTCATTCTGCTCGTCTTTGATTTCTAACATTTCTTCCTGTGTCTTTTCAGCTACTCTTTATGCCTGTATTTTTAAGAGCAGAAATAGCCTCTTTGGTTGTGCCTTCTTCGACCTTTGCCGGCGCTGCCAGATCTCACGCAGTCTCGGCATTTTTCTTTGCATCTCGCGCTACTAATCTGACTGTCCTAGCCTCACGTCTGGACTTTACCGCTCTTTCTAGCATCTCGCGTGACGTTCCTCTAATGTCTTCAGACTCAGCTTTTTACCCTTAACTTCATTCCTGACCTGATTAAAGTTTTCGACAAACTCATCGGACTTTCTCAGAATTTCCTTAATTTCTTTCATTTCGCCGTTCTGTCACGTTTTCTCATTGTTGTTTCTCAATTTCTCTGATTCCACTAATGAGTATCTCCTGCCTTTAGTCATTTTCCAGTCGTCGTCTCTTCTATGCCTTTAACATAAACTGAATGATTGATTATTGCTGCTTACTTCAAGTGACGTAACCTGGACTAGATGCAGCGATTCAGCCGCGCGGGGTAGCAGTGCGGTCTTAGGCGCCTTGCCGCGGTTCGCGCGGCTCTCCCCGTCGGAGGTTCGACATCTCTCTAGGGCGTGGGTGTGTGTGTTGTCCTTAGCATAAGTTAGTTTAAGTTAGATTCCGTAGTGTGTAAGCGTAGGGAACAATGACCTCAGCAGTTTGGTCCCAAACGAACTCACCATAAATTTCCAATTTTTTCCAAACGACTCAGCTGCTTCATGGGGCATTGCTCCCGACATCGGACTGTTACTTTCCCTGACTGTACCTCTTTCAGTATTTAAAAAACCTTCGTGACCTGCCTCCTCGGCCTCGTTATCCCATTAATTTCCTGAATGAAGTGAACCCTCATTATTTGAGTATTTTGCTTCTGCCGCAGCGATTTTCCGCAGTTCTGTCTTGTTCTGCATGAAAGCCTTTCTCTCTACACACACGGGGTATACTCCTCGCAAGCATTCAAGTTAGATGCTATTTTCGCAAGTTTCGATTCTTATGCATCACATGCCGCATCTCTACTCTGATCTTCTTTTAAATAATACACATATTTATGCCTAAGCCAATGAAACAAAACCTACTCCAAAAAGTCGTACATATCTCCATAAACAAATGTTTTCCACAGAAGCTTGTACAGCGCTGTTAGGAACAGCGCAACATCAGACACGAAGTCATTGACAAGACAGAAAATGGTTCAAATGGCTCTGAGCACTATGGGACTTAACAGCTGTGGTCATCAGTCCCCTAGAACTTAGAACTACTTAAAACTAACTAACCTAAGGACATCACACACATCCATGCCCGAGGCAGGATTCGAACCTGCGACCGTAACAGTCCCGCGGTTCCGGACTGAGCGCCTAGAACCGCTAGACCACCGCGGCCGGCGACAAGACAGAACAAGAAGCAAAAGTAGATAATACAGACAAGACATACAGTGAAATAAAATGACTACAACATATTACAAATCACTGAGATACCACGGATAGGCTAAAAATTGAGTGTAAATGGTCTCGGTGCACCATAGCGTCATTTCGAAAAATAGGAAAAACGCGCGTATGCTCCGCAAGGTAACGCACTAACTACCCCACAAAAGTGCCATTGTTGTAGATCGTGGCTAAGAGTAATCTATTGCAAGCCTTCGCTTTCTTTAATCTTAAATATATGTCCAAATGATGCTAAATGTTATTGTTTATACATAATGAAAAATGTCATCTTTTCAATAACCTTCAAACTGTGCGCTACATCCTCAGCTTTTGTATTAAGTTAGACAATTTTCTCAAGGGACTTTTGTTCCCTATATCAGCAGTCACCTTCAGAACTCAGATTAATAATCAAAGCAGCTAATTTAATAAGACTGAACCTTGAATTGCTGGTGTGCCCATGTATCGCCACAATAAATAAAAACAGCAAATAGTTGAGGAAGTATGAATGAGAAGACTGACGTATTTAAGTTTAAGAAAATAATGTCAAGTTTTCATTACTCCTTTTACAACTACAACGAGCTGACACACCTTACAAAAACAAAATGGCAGCTATTAATCAGAAAAGGGATGCTGCGTGATTGGCAAAGTATTAATTGGGGTGGATGCTATACAAATTCTCACCTTAATTAACCCTTTTGTATACATGGATTCACCATGAGGCCCAGCTCTATTAAAATGGAATCAACTCCGACCAAGTACACAACACTCTAAGTTTCACTAGATTGCAGGGAGTTGTGACTACCATTTAACAACCCTACGGTTTTGTAGCAATACTTTACCCTGTCTCCTTGATTCAGACGGCAGCAGAAAAGGACGCGCTGTGGGCCCGGAGCGGCATGCTGCGGCAGCTGAAATGTTCTAACGCGTCTAGGAATATTTAAAAACTACTCGAAAACTTTCCTGCACAGCCCTGAAATCCAGACAGTTATCAATGTGAAGTGCACCCCTTCACTGTTCTGGCAAAAACAACTCGACTCACAAGCGCGGCGGTGCGTCCTGGAAGTTTCAAAAGTCAGACGGCCGACTCAGGACAAATAGGTTCACCCTCGTCATGATATGGAATTCCACCGTATTTACAGTTGGAAACTAACCCTGGCTCTTAGTTCACCAAAAGCTACAGACCACAAGTGTCACCCACTGTCGAAAGGCCTGAAATTTTCCACCAGGAGAGGGCTAGACGACGAAGGAAGCAACGAATCAGAATCACCTTCTACCAAGCCTCGGTACGGAAGCTGAATTTGCGAAAACGAAACCGCCTCCACATTGTGTCAACCCAATCTAACTGTCCTCTATCCATTTAATCTGCCCTCTTGACTGTTCTGTTGCCCTGGTAGCCAGTCCAGACACACCACTAGGATTGACATGCTGAGAGAACAAAGCTCCGCTATATATATCCTGAGAGGAGCCAATCACCAACTCAAAATCTTTCTTGTCTGAAGAAAAGAAGATTTTAGACTGGGTCAGCGTCATTCTCACGGTAAGCACGGCCATCTTTCACCAATAAACGTCTCTCTAAGGGGGGGGGGGGGGGGTCTTGAGTCACTCATTTATGGGGAGATCTAATAGTTCCAGGCCTTAATCTTTCCAGGCCGACATTTCCAGTCTCTGAAACAAGGTTATTAAGTTTCCCATATCGATAAAATACATGGTCCACACTCCCTTCACTAAACAAGTGCACCAGCTGATATCTATGTATCGTCCCAGCTTCTAAAATGAGACCGTTCAGAGTTCTAGGAAATTCCCATTATTTGAAGCTCATAATGCATCAGTCTCTCTTAAATGGCTTGCCCCACCCACTTTCCGCCAACTGGCCACCTTTACTATGGACTGTCACGTAGCCCAGGTAAATTTTTTTGTGAACCGGCGCCCTCCTGCTCTGACCGTAAGCGGAAAGAGCTTGAGTGCCACGGTCAGACGTCTCTCTGCAGGTACTGCTCACTTAGAGCTGCTTCCCAGAATCACTCGCACAGCCAGGCCACTGGACTCAGCATTTCTCAGTATTTCCCCCCACAGTCCATCTCTCTCCCTCCCCTGCCGCCTCCACCACCGCCCCTTACGTACAAGTTCTCTGCAGGCAACACTTGCAGTTATTTAAACATTCTGCTCACAATTTCCTCATATAAAAGAGTCATAAACCACATATACAAAATGTAGTTCTGAGAAAACGGAGATCATGCGGTCGCAGGTTCGAATCTTACCTCGGGCATGGATGTGTGTGATGTCCTTAGGTTAGTTAGGTTTAAGTAGTTCTAAGTCTAGGGGACTGACGACCTCAGATTTTAAGTCCCATAGTGCTTAGAACTTTTGTTGATGTTCTTCTTATATCGTCCTTTCAAGTTTGGGCAAGAAGAGAATAGAAGCTTTCGAAATGTGGTGCTACAGAAGAATGCTGAAGATTAGATGGGTAGATTACATAACTAATGAGGAGGTATTGAATAGAATTGGGGAGAAGAAGAGTTTGTGGCACAACTTGACAAGGAGAAGGGACCGGTTGGTAGGACATATTCTGAGGCATCAAGGGATCACAAATTTAGCATTGGAGGGAAGCGTGGAGGGTAAAAATCGTAGAGGGAGACCAAGAGAAGAATACACTAAGCAGATTCAGAACGATGTAGGTTGCAGTAAGTACTGGGAGATGAAGAAGCTCGCACAGGACAGAGTAGCATGGAGACCTGCATCAAACCATTCTTACGACTGAAGACAACAACAACAGTGCTTAGAGCCATTTGAACTAATTAAATTCCGTCCGTCTTCTTGCAAGAACCCAGTTATTTGTTTTATTTAATGCCCAGACGTGTGTCACCAAAGTTGTTTCACCTCTAGTCTTTTTTTTTCTTTTTTGTTTCTGAAATGTACAGAGTGTTACAAGGTTTTTGTTAAATCCGTCTAAGGGTGATAGGTCATGTCATGGAGAACAACTTTTGTTCGAGACGAAATGTTCACTGTTGGCTAATTTCCTTTGTTGCTCGCCAGGTCTGGGACGATGAGACTTCACCTAACTAACAGGGTCTGCTACCCCATTAAAAGAAGCAGTGATATTAAACAAGAAAACCATAAGAATGAGCGTGTCTAGGCAGAGAGAAGGCACTTTAAAATCGAATTCATAGCTTTAGTTGTGCACAGCCTACCTCCTTTCACGTGCCACAGGTGTCTGGAGTACCGGCTTCATACACTTCCTACATAAAAACGCTACAGGCTGCCTACACCCTGCCGCCGCAGAAGAATAATAAGCCTCAAAAAACGCCTGATGAAGTCGGGAAGCCTCAGCATCCAATTTGCCTGTAACAAAAATTGTTCCTCATGACAAGAGCTACCACACAGAGACGTTTGTCTAACAGACTTTAAAACATGTAGACACATATATTGTAGTCTCGGAAGTGTTGAAATTAGATCTTCTTGGTGTCACGATTACATATGCAATTCACCATTTTCATAGATGTGTGCCATGATGCTTGGTGTTGTTCTGGTTGACCTGTCCTGATCCGTGCTTCCTTTTTATTCGCCTCCTAAACTTCTTGTTGTTACTGTCCTTATGTTTAAAATGATCTACAAAATTCGGTAAAATTTCGTTAAGTTTTTGGCTTGAAGACTGTTTGGTGTGGTCTACTATTTATAGTTTGTGTTGCAGGTTTTTCATACCTTTTACTTACGTGTTCTCGTCCTCAGTGTGAATTCAATGTGTTATTATGTCTCTGTGGCCTAGAGTCACTTTTCTCTGCACATTTATGTTCCAGATTCAATGTTTACAGTCGTTAGTAACACTGATTTTTAATTACGATTGGCAGCCGCTAGGTTTGTATGTGTTCCATTATGTATTCATTTGTGTGTGTGTGTGTGTGTGTGTGTGTGTGTGTGTGTATGTGTGTGTGTATGTGTGATTTTTGTTGTATGTTGTTTGATAGTATGTTGAATAATGTTCTCCTGCTACCGTTTAATCACTGATAACCTCTAATTGCTAAGCTCATGCCGTTCTTATAGCTGACCTGTCCTGATCTGTGCTTCCTTTTTATTTTCATGATAAGTTGTTAAATTCCAAAGCAAATTTACAATATGCTATCAATAGTGAACTGATCACTGGGCTGAGTTGTAATGAGCCGCGACAGTATAGAATATATAGTGGTGGGCTTCTCCACCTTAAAGTTAGGCCCCATGTATTTAATCCAGTGTCCCACTTTTTCCCAGTTTTACAGGGCTTTCATGCACTCTCGACTTATTATGGGTAGCCATTGGGGCCATTTGAACCAGCCATATTCCGAGGATTTGCACTGAGACTAATGAGCCACCGCTCCGCATCAGGGGACAATTCCACATGGTGTGCGGGGCCCATAAAATAGTGTCCACACCATACACACCAGCTAAACACTCCGTTGCTCGCTGGGCGAGGGAAAGGCTTTTTCATCATCGACATGTCGACATGGAGCAATGAGGCACTATGGGGTTCATGCGAAAGCCTGCCTTTTAGAGAGCGCTCAGGCTGATTTTAAAGGTTTGCACTGTGGTTGGAGCAGATCTCCATCTTCGCTCCTACAGACACTCAGAATGATATGAGAGACTGCACTGCAGATGTTACGCTTTACGCTTTCTTCTTTTTAGATAGGTTTTTAAAGTTGTGGAAACTGATGGTTCGAAACTAGGGCAATCACTTGACCATCTCTTCAAAATTCTCTTTCCCCATGCTTCATTTACTCAAGATCTCTATGCGATCGCAAAGGAAATCGAGCAGATGGGGCATATTCATGGTAAACAGTTTCTCATCTGCTCCGACTTCCCTAGTCCCTACGATCATTGCAGCACGTGTACCCAGCAGAGAAAATAGACCACTTAATACATGGCGATATGTATTTCCATCAATAGTGGGGGAAGCGATGTCATTTTGTTGGCCACTGGGAAATATAGGAATCTGGGGAAATAAATAAAGAGCGCAAGCTCTAAAGGAGGCCTGCAAGGATCGAGACATGGTTCTACGTACCTGCACCCTCGAAGCTGTCATTACACTACCACGTCAGGCTGGTGTTGAAAGACCATAAGCTTAGGTTGGTGATGTTAGCTAGCCAGCAATGGCGTCCTTAATGCCAGTCACCCAGATAGGATGAAGTGACCATGGACCACCTTCGAATTACTCACTGTCCCCTTCCTACTCCAGTGAGACGACCCAACACCCGAATGCCCCAACGTGCTCCCCTCAGCCCAGTCTGTGGTGAAGTCTGTGGTTTGCAAATAACTGTAAACTATATTTTAAGGTGCACATTTATATTGTGATAAACAGGTACAAGCCCTCTGTTTTAGCTGATGATGAGACGAGGGTGGTAAATCTTTCAGTACTGATCCCAGCCTCAGTTTTAGACTAGAGATTTTAGTGTGTTGGAGAGTGGCTGGCTCATCCCTTGTAACCAGTGATCAACCAACTGCAGCTATCTGCTATATTCTACTAATTATGCGATTTTATGGCGTTCTTTATGTTTTTCCTTTCAACTGATGGTTTAATAATTTTGGAACCTTTCTTGACACTCTTCTCAAAAAATTTTAGAGCAGCTGCTAAACAATTTCCTGTCTCGAAACCAAAACACAATATTATATTCACCGTCATCACGAGGATGGTGGTTGTTCCTAGTAAGATGACGTGCGGATGTGGAGCGTACACTGTCACTATATCATGTTCTTAAATATTCACAGCATCTTGCTCTGAATATTAGACATTTCTGTCCCACATATATTCAGTCAAAGTCTCTGCAAGTAAATCTGTATACATGTGCTTTGTTGATTTTATATGGGTTATTGTTGATGTGGTGACTCTTACTTGTATGTGTTGTTTCATATGTATGCAGCAGTTTTTTAGTTTTCTGATAATATTTCCTATTCTGTAGCTTATTTGTTGCAATTTATCAGTGCATTCCTTATTTTTCTACTGTCTACGTTTCTTCATTTTGTGTTTGTTGTATATTCTCTGCAGCATGAGCATTGTTGGTGTGTTGAGTTGTAATACTACTGTGTGTATTTTGTGTCAGTTGTGCTGTCAGCGTTTTGATCTTTAGCTTCAGTTTTTCTAATATGTATGACATGTAACAGTTTTCTCTGAGGAGCTTTGTGATTATGTTTAGGTCTTGTGTGTATCTTTATTCACAGGAATTCTGCTTATCTGAAGTTGGCGTATTTACGTTCTGTTGGGTAGTGAGACGTGCTATGTATTATCGTACTATTTGTTTTGGGTTTTCTGTATACTGAGAATCATCTATTCTGATGTCTAAGAATTGTTTTAGTTTCAGTTGTGCCGGCCGGAGTGGCCGAGCGGTTCTAGGCGCTACAGTCTGGAACCGCACGACCGCTAAGATCGCAGGTTCAAATCCTACCTCGGGCATGGATGTGTGTGATGTCCTTAGGTTGGTTAGGTTTAATTAGTTCTAAGTTCTAATGGACCGATGACCTCAGAAGCTAAGTCCCATAGTGCTCAGAGCCATTTGAACCAAGTTTCAGTTGTAATGAGGATGTTCAGGTGGTCAGTATTGATATCTTTGTATGTCTGCACTATGCATCTACCAAGAAAATTATGTAGTTAACGTAATTGTTTCAATATATTTCTCTGTACTGGGTGGCTTTTATTATGTCCTGAAAGATTGTGTTTTCAGGAGGGGTAAGCGAAATATACCATAGTTTAAGTATAGATGTACAAACCCACAGTGTATCATGCCTGTGTTTTTTGTAGTCCATTAAAATGTATAACTAAACATATAATTATCAAATTAGTATAGACCTTCCACAAACAAACAGTAAACTACTGTTGTGATGCAACAAACTGGGGAAAGAGGAGTGGGGAGGTCGGGGGGGGGGGGGGGGGGGAGGACCTTATAGGAGGTATGGATGAGTAGGAAGTACTGCTGCCATTTTTATACTGCGCTGGTAAATTGCCTCAGAACCCATTTGCTAGTTTGTTTGGCTGAAGCTTGGTAAAGGCTATATGGGGAAGCGACAGAAAAATCAGAGATGACCTAGTTCAGAATTTTTCTCTAAAGGTTCGTACTGAAACCACCACTGCACCATGTAATCGAAATAATATCCTGTGAGCAGCAGGACAACAAACAAAGCCAAAGATACATGCAGAGGTTACTCAAAGCACAATATTCCCCATTGAGGTTGATATTGTTAAAAATCTGGTTACTAGAGTCCCAAGAAATTATTCCTGGGTATTTTTGGGAATTATATTACGACTAATACACCATCTACACCCAGATTTCCGAAATGGACATATGCCTCCACTTGCCGACCCCCTTTTCCTCTTTGTTCTGGTACCTATGATCAGTCCGTGGGTGTCTCCAAAGTTTCTGTTGTTTGCGTAGGCGTAGTGTTGTTGTAGAATAATGTGCATGTATTTTGTTACATTATACGTTGACGCAATTGGGGAATTTAACACTGGACTGATTAGCAAATCAGAGCAATGCTATCTCTATGTAGTTCCTTTCATACATGGTGAACGATGTTCTCCCCTTGGCTGCCTCTGTGATCACTGCACTGTGTGTCTTCAGCTTCTACTGTATGTCTCTGTTTCCTCCTCTCTGATTGTCTTGTTATCATAGAGAGAGTTTCTGTTCTTTTTAACAATATGCCAGATTCTCCTGCTATCAGATCTCCGGTTGACCCTGCAGTGAAGTGTCCTCCATCGTTCCTTTCTTCCTGTTTCCTGATATATTCAATTTCTGAAATTAAGTTTTCTGTTGTTTTGTGTGTGGCAAACGTATTTAGATTTTGTATGTGCCCGTTTTGGAGTGTTCCTTCTTTCTGTGTTGAGAACTTGATTGTTGTTGAATTAGCAACTCTCTCGTAGTATGTACGTTTTGTGTTATTGTGTGGAAGAAGGTGAGACACAACGAGTAACCTTAATAGTGTTACGCATTCATTTCACCATCTCTCAAAATTAATGGCACTCCTAGTAATTAACTAATTCCTACCAGAGTTTCATGGTATAAAATACGAGTATACGCATTCAATTCAAGTGTGACGCACTTTACTCTGTACGCCACAAACATAACTAACTGATGAATCTCCACATCTAACAAGACCGTGTCGGGCTGTGTCTTATTCAAAGACGTGTTAAACAGAAATGAGAATACTAAACCAGGGCTAAGGTACTAAGAATAACATTTGGTAAGTTACATGTCTTCTTGATGCCAGTATAGGCTGCCTCATTCCAATGAAGCTGAAATACTAAACACCTTTTTCCAAAGCTGATTCACAGAGGAAGACCGCACTGCAGTTCCTTCTCTAAATCCTCGCACAAACGAAAAAAATGGCTGACATCGAAATAAGTGTCCAACGAATAGAAAAGCAACTGAAATCACTCAACGGAAAAGTCCACTGGACCTGACCGGATATCAATTCGATTCTACACAGAGTACGCGATAGAACTTGCCCCCCTTCTAACAGCCGTGTACCGCAAGTCTCTTGCGGAAAGGATGGTTCCAAATGATTGGAAAAGAGCACAGGTAGTCCCAGTCTTCAAGAAGGGTCGTCGAGCAGATGCGCAAAACTATAGACCTATATCTCTAACGTCGATCTGTTGTAGAATTTTAGAACATGTTTTTTGCTCGCGTATCATGTCGTTTCTGGAGACCCAGAATCGACTCTGTAGAAATCAACATGGATTCCGGAAGCAGCGATCGCGTGAGACCTAACTCGCTTTATTCGTTCATGAGACCCAGAAAATATTAGATACAGGCTCCCAGGTAGATGCCATTTTCCTTGTCTTTCGGAAGGCGTTCGATACAGTTCCACACTGTCGCCTGATAAACAAAGTAAGAACCCACGGAATATAAGACCAGCTGTGTGGCTGGATTGAAGAGTTTTTAGCAAACACAACACAGCATGTTGTTCTCAATGAAGAGACGTCTACAGACGTTAAAGTAACCTCTGGCGTGCCACTGGGGGTGGTATGGGACCATTGCTTTTCACAATATGTATAAATGACCTAGTAGATAGTGTCGGAAGTTTCATGCGGCTTTTCGCGGATGATGCTTTAGTATATAGAGAAGTTGCAGCATTAGAAAATTGTAGCGAAATGCAGGAAGATCTGCAGCGGATAGGCACTTGGCGCAGGGAGTGGCAACTGACCCTTAACATAGACAAATGTAATGTATTGCGAATACATAAAAGAAGGATCCTTTATTGTATGATTATATGATAGCGGAACAAACACTGGTAGCAGTTACTTCTGTAAAATATCTGGGCGTATGCGTGCGGAACGATTTCAAGTGGGATGATCATATAAAATTAATTATTGGTAAGGCGGGTACCAGGTTGAGATTCATTGGGAGAGTCCTTATGAAATGTAGTCCATCAACAAATGAGGTGGCTTACAAAACACTCGTTCGACCTATACTTGAGTATTGCTCATCAGTGTGGGATCCGTACCAGGTCGGGTTGACAGAGGAGATAGAGAAGATCCAAAGAAGAGCGCCGCGTTTCGTCACAGGGTTATTTGGTAAGTGTGATAGCGTTACGGAGATGTTTAGTAAACTCAAGTGGCAGACTCTGCAAGAGAGGCGCTCTGCATCGTGGTGTAGCTTGCTGTCCAGGGTTCGAGAGGGTGCCTTTCTGGGTGAGGTATCAAATATATTGCTTCCCCCTAATTATACCTCCCGTGGAGGTCACGAATGTGAAATTAGAGAGATCGCGCACGGAGCCTTTTCGGCAGTCGTTCTTCCCGCGAACCAAACGCGACTGGAACAGGAAAGGGAGGTAATGACAGTGGCACGTAAAGTGCCCTCCGCCACACGCCGTTGGGTGGCTTGCGGAGTATAAATGTAGATGTAGATGTAGATGCAGTGAAAGGTGTCCATATTTTCTGTTCTGCAACTGACAATCAACGACCATATCTCACGGCAATTGCCACCTCGCCTTCAAGTCGCTCCTTAGCTGTCTCTAATGTGCTGAATGCATCTCATTTGGTTCCTACAACTAAGGAAACTTCTTTCTAACGTCGGGAATCTATCCCAGAGCTTCCGAGTGACAGTTCGCCCACCACTCTGATATGGAGACAACTGTTTTATTTCCTTAGATATCACACACCAAGAAATTAGAATACTTTATAATGTTAGCAATAGTGCTATTTTAAATCTGATCTATTGATGGCTGTTTGACCTTATGCATAATGCATAGGGCTTCCCATCTTTCTCATTTTGTATGCCATCAGTATTTACAGACGACTACAAACCCTGCGAAATACAAGTACTTATCTATAGACATTGTTCAGCAATTCGAAGCCGATAAGGACAGAAGGACATCGCTAATTGTCACGTGATAATAAGAACGCTAATGTTTCTAAACTTTCTCTACTTGAGACCCTGGAGCTTGACACCAATTATTAATCCACGAAGGCCGCTCCATATTTATATCATGCTACATGACCTTGTTGTATCTCTATAAGTACATCTATTCCGCAAGCCAACGTACGGAGCGTGATCTGTGTTTCGCGAAAAATAGATAATTTTTCCTGTAGCTATCCGCATTTGTACCAACGGCCTTGCCGCAATAATAACACCAGTTCCCATCAGATCACCAGGCTGGGCTAGCACTTGTATGGGTATCCATCCGGTCTGCAGAGTGCTGTTGGCAAGCGGTGTGCTCTCAGCCCTTGCGTGGGAAACTGCGGAGCTATATGATTGAGAAGTTGTGGCTGCGGTCTCGTAAACTGACCTACGGCCGGGAGAGCGCTGTGCTGACCACATGCCCCTCCATATCTGCATGCAGTGTAGCCTGTGGGCTGATGATGACACGGCGGCCGGTAGGTCCCGTTGGGTCTTCATGGCCTGTTCGGTCGGAGTTTAGTTTTTCTCTTATCTGCGAGGTTTGTGTCCGCGAAGCATTTATGTAATACTCTCTTGTTGATCTGGTCTATCAGTAACAAATCTACTGGCTCGCTTCTGAATTGCTTTCATGTCTTTCTTTAGTTCGATTTGGTGGGAATCCCAACACTTGAACAGTATTCGAGAGTTGGCCGCACTAGTATTCTAAACGCTGTCTCCTCGTAGATGAGCTACACTTTCCTAAAATTCTCACAAGAAGCCAAGTAGATCATTCGACTAATCTGTTATCATCGCTACGTGTTCATTCCATTTCATATTACCTTGCAACGTTACGCCTACATATTTATTCGACGTTACTGTGTCATGCAGCACAGTACTGGTGCAGTATTCGAATATCACACGATTTTTCGTCCTACTCATCTGCATTAAATTACGTTTCCCACATTTGGGGTGAGCAGCCATTCATCACACCAAACAGAAATTGCATACAGGTCATCCTGTGTCATTCTAGGGGATTACGTATGGTAAGAATGGTAAAAAAATGACATTTCTGATTATTACGTTTTAATAATATTTGATATGACCTGAATAATTTGATACTTCATTTGTCGATTAATTCCAATTGGAAGTGTACTTTTTATCATTTAAAAGTTAATAGTGCAAGTGTAAAAATATCCGGTCTTTCTGCATTGACATGCTGTCTCTGGAACTATTCATTCTCTAAAGTTATAGTTTTCAGCTATTTATTCCTTGAATTCATATTAAAAGGTTGGATGCACTGTGTAAACAGAAATGGCAGTATTGCGCATGCATCTTGTGGATTTACTTTGTGGGTGTAGCTGTAAACATAGTGGTTTGGTGTACTATTACACGTTCTTATACCTCTTCTCAACATGACTAAAGGAAAGAGTTCTTTTAAGTATAGACGTTTCCATGGAAATCAGCATACGTCTGTATCTGATTCCAGAGCCTATTCTGAAATAGATGTTTCACAGGCAAACAAAAAGGACACGCCTATTAGTGCTTCGAGGAGAAAACTTGGAAACCATGAGGATTTATTTGTTGTCAAAAGAGATCATGTAAATAGTTTAGGTTATGTTTTATTAGATTTGAGTGCAATAGGACAAGTTTTACAAGATGCTGTATCATGTAAGGGTTTTGGTGGAGAAATTAACATCTTTGGGGACACATCTGCAAAGACTGGACTAGCTATCAAAACTGTTGTACAGTGCAAAGTTTGCAGGCTCTCTATGTCATTTTGGACTTCTCAAAAGTGCAAGAATGACTTGTCTAAGAGCAATGTTAGATTCTTATATGAAATGAGATGCATAGGTAAAGGATTGACTGCAGCTCAAGTATTATATGCAACAGTGAACATGTGAAACCCACCAACCAGGTCAAGTAAGTACACAGAAGTAATTGGTGAATGTGTCAAAACAGTTGCTCTTGCTTCTATGAAAGCCGCTGCTAAAGAAGCAGCAGAATTATATAACATGACACTTATTTGTGGTAGTCGATAGCACATCTCAGAAGAGAGGCCACACATCTAGAAATGCAGCTCCAACTGTCACTACTGTAGTCAAAGGTAAAATTTTAGACATCGTAGTATTAAATAATTACTGCCATCAGTGAAAATTAGTTGACAAGGAAACAAGTGGAAGACATAAAATAAATTGTGCGAAGAATTATGAAGGAACTAGTGTGGGTATGGCGGCTGCTACAGTTGTTTCTATGTTCAGACGCTCACAGTATTAAGGAGGTGTGTGTTACACTGAGTACTTGGGGGATGGTGATTCGAAGGCCTTCAAATCAGTCGTGGAAAGCCACCCTTATGGTGAAAAGCATATTTTGAAGATTGAATGTATGGGCCACGTTCGAAAACTGATGGTAATACCCATTCGACAATAGAAGCAGACAAAAGGAAAAGAGAAGTTATCAGATGGAAAGACTCTAAATGCTAAAGGAAGACTTACAGACAAAGACATTGATGAACTCCAACAATATTATGAAATTTCAATAAGGAACAACACACATGACATTTAAGGAATGGAATGAGCAATATGGGCTACATTCTTCCACAAATCATCCACTGATGATACACCCATACTTGGTATTTGCCCACCTCGTGCTGATTTATGGCGCAACTACCGCAAAGCCCTGGCAGCTGCTACAGAAGAACGATTTAGGCACAAATAACAACATACCATCTGCAGTGATAGAGGTAATTAAGCCAATATATAGAGAGTTAGCTCATCCTGATCTTCTTTCCAAATGTCCTCATGGTCGAACGCAAAACCCGAATGCAGTGACAGTAACACCAATTCACGTAGACTGATACACCAACAAACTCTGTTAACATCATTCACTGTATGATCACGATCACGGTCAAACAAGATGTCTTATGTGACACTCTGCCAATCTTCACGTCTACCCTACGACACAGTTCCTTACAAAATCGCACACACATGCCACTGCACTACCATTATTTAAGCCAGCATTGTAAGGTCTCATGGCAGTCTGGTAGCAGTTTTATGACACTTCCAACGTTCCAAGTCTGCCACTGTGATCTTTTTAACGAAGGGGGGGGGGGGGAGGGGGGGGGCTTGATTTATATTTCGCCCCGTGAGTTTCATTTGATTATGTGTCACCGTTATGAAGTAAAATCCAGCAACGTTCCAACCATCGTTGTACACATCAGGTCGATTTCTTATGACGTGCTTCTATCTGGATACCAAGGCTAGAATTTTGTATAAGTGTAACAGAGTGTCACAATGCAGCGCTTCTGATATACATACTCTTCTACGTCCTTTCCTTTGTCTAACTGAGAATTTATTACACAGGGTACACCCGAAATGCAACAGCAAATTTGGTGGGATTGTAGAGAGTGTCTTGACCAACAAATCGGGAACGGGAAACCGCTCCCAGAAGTTTCATCCAACGATGCTACAAAGGGTCCTAGTTACAGACTCCGGCGCCTGCTACCAGGCGACCCCTTCGGCAGCAACCGTGACTTTGTACGCTGACAGACCTAGGCGGAATGTCTCGCAGTGTACGTGAACAAACCAAAGGGGATGAGACGTCGTAGTTGGGAGCTCCAGTGCTAGGCGCGTTGTAGGGCCCCTTAGGGACAAGGCTGCCAAGGATGGGAAGAAAGCCAAGTGCACTCCGTGGAGTTCATTCCAGACGTGGAACGGGTCCTTCCGGATACCATGAAGACCACAGGGTGCAGGCAACTGCAGATGGTGGCTCTCGGCGGTACCAATGATGTGTGTCACTTTGGATCGGAAGAGATTCTCTCTGGTCTCGAGCGACTAACAGAGGTGGTAATGGGCACGAGTCTGCTTGCGAGAACTCTCCTATATAGCATAGTCGACAGGATCCATTGCGGTCCTCAGGTACTGTGCCGCATAGAGGATCTGAGTCAGAGGGTCAGACGGTTTTGCGACCGTGTAGGCTGCAGATTCCTCGAAATGCACCATGGGGTAGTTGGGTTTCGGATTGCGCTAATTAGATCAGGAGTCCACTACACGCGGGAGGCTGTGTGGCGTGGACTGGGCGGATTTTTAAGGGCTTAAGTCTTAAAGGGTGCAGATCGAACACAGGACGAACGCAGATCCAGGAACCATCGGTATAACTGTTGTAAACTGTCGTAGTTGTGTTGGAAAAGTACCAGAGCTCCAACTGTAAATAGAAAGCACTGATGCTGAAATCGTTATAGGAACTGAAAGTTTGCAAAAGGCGGAGATAAGCGCAGCCGAAATTTTTGCGGAAGAGCTAACGGTGTTAAGAAAGGATAGGCTAAACACACTAGGCGGTGTCATGTTTGTGGAGTAATGAAATCTAATCACGAAGATGTTGTTCGACTTTCTGCTAATGATGGAACTGGTCGTAATGTGTTTCGAGCCACTACGAGCATTAATTGATTTTTATTCACTTTGTCTTGTTTGCATTTCGATTGTGCAACTACAAGAGATGCTAGGAAGGCTGATGACAGACTTGCAGCTATTAGAGATGTCTGGTAACTCTTTATAGACAAATGTCAAACGTGTTATACTCCAGGAGGGAACGGGACAAACGATGAAATGTTCGTAACCTTTCGTGGTAGGTGCAAATTCCGCATGTATATGCCTAAGAAGCCAGCCAAACACGGCCTCAAAACTATGTGCCTTTGTGATTCACGAACATTCTATTTATGCATACATTTGTCTGCACAGGCAAAGGGGCAAGTAGGAATATACTATCAATTCCAAGCCGGCCGGGGTGCCCCTGTGGTTCTAGGCGCTACAGTCTGGAGCCGAGCGCCCGCTACGGTCGCAAGTTCGAATCCTGCCTCGGGCATGGATGTGTGTGATGTCCTTGGGTTAGTTAGATTTCATTAGTTCTAAGTTCTAGGCGACTGATGACCTCAGAAGTTAAGTCGCATAGTGCTCACATCCTTTTGAACCATTTTGAACCATCAATTCCAACACAGGATGTTTTGAAATTAGTAACACCAATTGAGGGAAGCAACAGAAATGTGACAGTAGACAATAGGTTCATTTCACTTGAAATGTGTGATCAACTGGAAGCCAAAAAGTTTACTGTCTTAGGCACTCTAAAGCCAAAAAAACCGCAGATTTCAGAAGAGTTCAAACCAAACAGAATGCGCCCGTTAGAATCTGCATTATTTGAGGATAACGAAGGAAAGACAATTTGTTCTTATCTTCCTCGGAAAGGTAGAGCTGTTTTGTTGCTTTCATCTATGCACCTCGATCAGAAAATTAGTACTCAAAACAGAAAACTGAAATGATCATTGGCTACAATGCCACCAAAGGAGAAGTGGACGCACTGGACCAAATGTGTGTCAACTATTTGGTGTCACAGCGAAGGCGCGGATGGCCAATGTCTGCATTTTAAACATAGTAGGAGTAAATGCTGCTGTTTTACTACAGTGCACCAAACAACTTGATCAAACCGATGATTTAAAAAGAAGAAAATTACTGAAGACGCTTGGAATGGATTCAGTAAAACCCCATATACAACGTCGACATGTCCTACCTCTTTCTCGTGAACTGTGAGCCATTGTTGTTAAACTTGGTGGTACTACTCTTGCCTCAACATCTTCAGAGACAGAACCTATGGGGAAAGCAAGGTGCTACATGTGTGCAAGAAATGCGGACAAGAAACCAAAATAGTGTGTGAAAAATGCTCAAAACATGTTTGTCTCCATCACACATTTTCAGTTTGTGAAAATTGTTTGTAATCATATCTGAAATAAATAAAAATGTTTAGTATATTCAGTGATAAAAGTGCTGTTCAAAATAAAATTTCTGTACATTACAATGCCGTTTAACTTATTGGGATACTCCGAGAACCCACTAGAGTATTAGCGTATTAGCATTTCACTAGAGTAGGTAAGGGTTAAACATAACAGGACAGAAGTGATGACACTTTCTGCAGGACCTGACCATCATTTTGCGGGACAATGCTCAAGCACGTACACTGCAAGCTGTTACTGATTTGTTTGACTGATGGGGCTGCTAAGTGCTTTATCACCTACTGCACTCCCCTGACTTAAGCCGTCGTGAGCTCAACTCGATTTCTAAACTGAAAGAAGCACTTCACGGCATTCGCTTCAGAGCTGCTACAAATTCGTCGGGCAATGGACCGCACCACTCGAACTGTCAACACAGCTGGCACTGCTAAGAATATCCTACGATTTCCACATCGCTAGCAACGTGTTGTACACAATGATAATGACTGTTCTGAAGGTCAGTAAAACTTTGAAACACGTATCTATTTCGTACGAGCTGTATATAAATAGTTGCCGCTATTAATGATCCAACCCTTGTATTTCACCAACCACGGCGTTCTTTCAGACGACAGACTTAGCGGCGGAATTCTGATTCTGTTAAATG
This sequence comes from Schistocerca americana, assembly GCF_021461395.2. Classification (NCBI taxonomy): domain Eukaryota; kingdom Metazoa; phylum Arthropoda; class Insecta; order Orthoptera; family Acrididae; genus Schistocerca; species Schistocerca americana. The sequence goes on along the minus strand of NC_060119.1, from coordinate 522,862,453 downwards.
CACAAACCTCCGCTCTCTCGTCGCTAATTGTCTTTGTCTCCTTTTAATAACTGTGGCTCTCCAGTGACGGATTTCCAGCCTATACTTGGCTGACAAAATTTGGCTGGTTTCCACCTGCAAAAAATATTCAAATGTGTTTGAATTCCTAAGGGGCCAAACTGCTGAGATTATCGGTCCCTAGACTTACACACTAGTTAAACTATCTTAAACTAACTTGTGTTAAGAACAACGCACACAGCCATGCGCAAGGGAGGACTCCTACCTCCGGCGGGAGGGGCCGCGCAGTCCGTGTCATGGCGCTTCCAACCGTGCGGTCCTAACATAAAAAGAAGTGACATCGTCACGTAGGAGTAAAACATTTGTGTTATAAGAATTAATTAGAAATTAACCTGTAATATAAATCAAGAGTAGTATTTTAGAGCGTCATGTGTTTTGGAATAATGCCTATTTCTTATGTTTCAGCACACAGCCTTGAGGTCAACGATTCGCCAGATTTGACAGCAGGTGAGGGTTTCAGCAAATTACGCATCTGATCGTCGTTCAGAGTGCACGTCAAACTGTATCTGCCCTCTGACTGAATGGGTAAGCAGTCCAGAGGTCAGACACTAGTAAGAACATTTAGCCTCTGTCCAATAACAGAACGCCTTGACACCTTGTAAAGGATTGTGGTGTTTAGACCAAAATTTCGGCTGGGACGGCTTTGCTTTTTTTTTTTTAGTTTCAGCATACGGGAGAATTTTTTTTTTTATTTTAATCATGGGAATCAATAACTACGAGTAGAAAATAATGCGAACGCGATACAAATACAGTAAAACCTAGGCAAGTTCCCTTTTAAAAAAAGGAAAAAAACGTCCGCTGTGAGGCTGAGAAATCACCGGCTGATTGGCGGCGGGCGAAACAACGCTAGCAGCTACGGTGGGCGCGGTTTTGAACAACGTATGTCCGCGCATGTCGGCCGCTAATCACAGCAACCCCCGCATATATTCCATTATATTCTTTTTCTTTTGTTTAACGTCGGATTCATCCGTCATCTACCTCGGGTAAAACGGAGGCATAGATAGCCGGAGTTCGGACGACCGTGATTTTAATGTGCTGCTGATACCAACTGCGGCGTAACTGTTTACACTGAAAGATTTCCATTATTGTAGGTTATTGTTAGTATTCAGTAAAATTAAGCGTGCTAGACAAAAAATTATTCACCCGTATGCGACGTCACACAAGTTCCATGTAACGCATCTATCCCTGGTAGCGCCTTCGCGGAGAAAGAAGTGTACACTGCATTCTCATCATGAAGATGTAGACGAAAGGTAATACTTAGTACCCAACAGGGGAGAAATAAACATTCCGGCTCACGCCCACAATAGTTTGAATGGGGTGAAGCCATTGTATGGAAACGCCGTCAAAAAATCACAGAACTGCCTCCAGACTGAATTAAGTCATTCATATGATCGTTGATTCACTCGATGTCCTGTGTCATTTGAAAAGAGGAAGAATCTCGGCTCCTCTACGCCTTCAAACAGATACTGTTAATACCTATATAGTTTGGCCCATTAAAAAACGTGAAGATTTATACGCGGCTATAAGGAATGGCTTTTGCGAAGAACTGGTCCATTGCAAGCACTGTTCATTCGGAAACTTATTGTGATAGACGTGTATTTACTGCCAGCAGCAATTCTTGTTGGGTTTGAAACCGATTGTCGCTGGCAAGGCATGACACTCGTCTACCTTAGACTCTGTTTACATCTATTACCGCTCCGTGTCTCATTCCTGTGAGAGGAGCACCATCACTCGTAGACACGCTGAAGATTTCGCTTGTTTATTCTCCAACAAATCCTGAAACTTCATTCACGGTATGGTCATGCGCATGCCCAAACTCGATGTCAACTTACGTGACACTTTACCACACTCCACGGCGACCTTAGTGCACGTGTTATGTACAAGCTACTGGCAGATAAACACCACTGGAGTGCCATTAAGTACAGGATGATAATTATTGAGCTATAAGAAAAAACATAAATTAGTTACAAACTACGGCGTGCACACACTTTATTCAATATGTACGCATCACTACAGATATTCAGATTTAGGTTGTGGCATGTTCGACATGCCTGCTATCATTGCTGATAGTGAAATTCTGCATGACCCACTGAAGTGTCGGCTCAGCGATGCTGTCGATGACCTGAATGGCTGTTTTCAGCTCAGGAATAGTTTTGGGGTTATTGCTGTACACCTTGTCTTTAATATAGCCCCACAAAAAGGAGTGGCAGGTGTTCAGATACAGAAAATATGGAGACCAATCGAGGCTTATGCCAGTGGTTTCTGGATAACTCAGAGCCAGAATGCGGTCGCCAAAGTGCTCCACAGGACAACAAACAATCCCCTGCTTCGACTGAGTCGAGCTCTGTCTTGCATGAACCACATCTTCTCAAAATCGGGTTCACTTTGGAAGATGGGGATGAAACCATCTTCCAAAACCTTCACGTACTGTTGGGTAGTCACCGTGCCATCAGAGAATATCAGACCGATTAATCCGTAACTAGATATTGCAAACCACACAGTAACCCTTTGATGGTGAAGAGACTTCTTGATAGCGAAATGTGGTTTCTCAGTCTCCCAAATGCACCAGTTTTCCTTACTGACGAACCCATTCAAATGAAAGTGGGCTTCGAAGCTAAACAAAACAATACAGCGAATACTAATTCGCGACATTCCCCGCGGTCGACCGTGCAGTTTGAACATCATAAAGCAAATCGTTCAGAAAAATATGACGATTTCATTTGATATAGTTCAATAATTGCCACCCTGTACGTTAGTAGTGTAAAATCTCATGTCAGCTCAGTAACAGTCTTAAGCTACCTTCAGTGATCCCAATCGGCCAACGTGCTTTTTCAAGTGCTTGGCTTTTATTTTAACCGACGATCTTATTCTGAGTGCATGGTGCCGACATGAAGCAAAATCTAGCAACGATCTGGCTACCGTCACATCATAGTTACGTGGTTTGGGTGAAATTTCTGAACTGCAAACATGTTATGTAAGCATCACACCTCGTAACACCTCAACGCTCCTGATATCCACACTCTCTATGCTTGTCTCGCTGTGTGACTGAGTAATTATTATATAAATTCTTCAGTTGCGTTGCCATATTGTCCGTAATTGGCTTAAAATTCATGGGGATACTTTTTTCTGTGGCAGCAAATACATGAATTTGCGTGTTTGTCTTAACAGATGCGTTTCGCTTTATTTAGGTAAATCATCATCAGTTGCCTGCAGTTTAAGATATTTATAATTTGATTTGTTTCTAAGATTGAAAAACAGTTCCTTAACAATTTCCTGTTTTTTACTTACGGTAATTTCTACTTGGTTGCTCGCCTGCATGAAGAAATAGCTTCTGTTAGCACGTCTTTGGCTTCTTTCTTCATTAGATACTAGCAACTGTGAACTAAATCTTCACTGCTTTGCAGAACTATGCATTTTTACGCTTTACACAGCACATTTTGCGCACATAACTGTAAACTATTTGTTTTGAGCCATCATACTTCTGTATGGTTTGATGCTGATCGCCACGAATTCTTCTCCTGCGCCAACCTCTCCATCACAGAGTAGCTCTTACAACCTACGTCCACAATTACTTGATGGACGTATTCCGAGCCCTGCCTTCCTCTACTGTTTTTCAGTTTTCGCCCTCTAAAGATCCCTCTGGTACCATGGAAGACAATCCCTTATGTCTTAACATATGTCCTATCATCCTGTCCCTTCTCCGTGTCAGTGTTTCCCACATATTCCCTTCCTCTCCGATTCTGTGCAGGACCTCCTCATTCCTTACCTTATCAGTCAAACTAATTTTCAACATTCTTCTGTAGCATCACATCTCAAATGCTTCGACTTTCTTCTGCTCCCGTTTTCCCACAGTCCAAGTTTCACTACCATACAATTTCGTGCCCCAGACATAGATTCTCAGAAATTCTTCCTTAAATTACAGCCAATGTTTGATACTAGTGGACTTCTCTTGGCAAAGGACGCCATTTTTATCATTGCTAGTCTGCCTCTGATGTCATCCTTACTCCGTCCGTTGTTGTTCATTCTGCTATCTAGATAATAGTATTCCTTAACTTCATCTACTTCGTGACCGTCAAACATAATGTTAAATTTCTCGCTGTTTTCATTTATGTTACTTCTCATTACTTTGGTCTTTCTTCGATTTACTCTCAATCCATTTTCTCTACTAATTAGAATGTTCATTCCATTCAGCAGATCGTGTAATTTTTCTTCACTTTCTCTGAGGATAGGGATGACATCAGCGAATTGTAATCCTTACTTTCATTTCCATCATTGCCTCTTCGATGTAAAGTTTGAACGGTAGGGATACTTTGTTCTTGATCGTTCACTCTCATTATTCCCTCTTGGCTCTTGTAGATAATGTCCATTAACCGTCTCTCCCTATAGCTCAGCTGTAGTTCTCTCAGAATTTCGAACATCTTGCACCATTTTACATTGTCGAGCGCTTTTTTTCCAGGTAGACATGTCCTATGAACGTATCATGATTATTCTTTAGTCTTGCCTTCATTATCACACGCAACGTCAGAATTGCTTCTGTGGTGCCTCTACCTTACCTAACGCCAAATTTGTCGTCTACTTACATACCCTCAATTTTATTTTTCATTCTTGTGTTTATTATTTTTGTCAGCAACTTGGATGCTTGAGCTGTTAAACTGATTGTGCGATTATTCTCGCACTTGTCGGCTCTTACAGCCCTCGGAACTATGTAGAAGGTATTTTTCCGAAAGTCAGATAGTATATCGCCAGACTCATACATTCTACACACCAACGTGAATAGTCGTTTTGTTGCCATTTCCCCCAATGACTTTAGGAATCCTCATGGAATGTTATCTGTCCCTTCTGCCGTATTTGTTCTTAAGTCCTCCAATGCTATCTTAAATTCTGATTCTAATACTGGATCCACTATCTCTTCTGAATCGACTCCTGTTTCTTCTTGTATCATATCAGACGAATCTGCTCCATCACAGAGACCTTGAAAGTACTCTTTCCACCTATCCGCTCCCTCCAGTGTATTTAACAGTGAAATTCCCGTTGCAGTCTTAATGCTACCACCGTTGCTTTCAGTTTCATCGAAGGTTGATTTGACTTTCTTATGTTCTGATTCAGTCCTTCCGACAGTCAATTTGTTTTCCATTTCTTCACATTTTTCCTGCAGCCATTTAGTCTCAGCTTCCATGCACTTCATATTTATTTTACACCTAAAAGACTACAATTTCTTTATTCCTTAGTTTCACTGAACATTTTTGAACTTGCATCAATCAACTGGAGTATTTCTTCTATTTGCACAGCTTCTTTTCTGTTACCTATGTTTTTCTTCCCAACTTCTGTGATTGCCCTTTTTACAGATGTCCGTCCCTCTTCAACTGTACTGCCTACTCAGCTGTACCTTGTTGTTGTATGTGTAGCCTCAGAGAACTTCAACCATATCTCGTCATTCCCTAATACTTCCGTAACTAACTTGTTCGCGTATTTATTATTCCTGACTGATCTCGTAACCCTGAGTCTACTCTTCATCACCGCTCCATTGTGATCTGAGTCTATATCTGATCATGAGTATACCTTAAAATCAAGACTCTCTGTCTGCCCACGAAGCAATCTAACTAAAATCTTCCCGTTATCACCCGGGCTTTTCCAGGTATTTCTATTTCTCTTGTGATTCTTGAACAGAGTATTCGCTGTTACTTGCTGAAATTTACTACAGATCTCGATCAGTTTTTCTCTCTTTCATTCCTTCTCTCAAGCCCATACTCTCCTGTAAACGTTTCTTCTACTCATTACCCTACAGTTCTATTCCAGTCTCCCATGACTATTAGAAATTTCGTCTCCATTTACGTGCTGTATTCGCTATTACTTGCTGATATTTACTACAGAACTCGATCAGTTTTTCTCTCTTTCATTCCTTCTCTCAAGCCAATACTCTCCTGTAACCGTTTCTTCTACTCATTCCTCTATAAATGTATTCCAGTCTCCCATGACTATTAGAAATTTCGTCTCCATTTACGTACTGTATTCCCCTTTCCATATCCTCACATAGTTTCTACATCTCTTCATTTACAGCTTGCGACGTCTTCATGTATACGTGAGTATCGGTGTTGGTTTGCTGTTAGTTCTGATAAGAACTGCCCTCTCACTAAACTGTCCACAGTAACACTTACAAACAGAAAAATAAACGGAAAACAGTTGTGTACGAAAATGTGTGCTGCCCACAACGTAAGAAAATGCATAGTGATGCAAAGCAACGAAAAATTAGAGAACAAATATGAGTACCTAATGAGGAAAGAAGCCAAAGACGTGCCAAAAGACGGCATTTCGTCATGTAGGTGAGAAACCAAGCAGAAATTAACTTACAGCTATATTAAATACACCAGGTTTCTCCATAATGAATTTCACAGTTTTTCCATAAGTCTCATAGAGCTTTTTAATATTGTCTGCAGATGATATAATCGCTGATATACCTGGCTTTGAACGTACTATAAATGCTCCTTCATAAGTTTCCCATACGTCATCAATCGTGCGCGTGGAACTTCAAATATTTGCATCGAAATGTCTTTAAAGATGTACTTATCGCAATCTGAGAAATTTCTACGAATCCTTGTATTCCATAATTCATTTCACTAGCATTCTTCTCACATGTAAGACTTTTAGTTCTGAAGCTAATATTGTAGACATACATCATGAACTGCGTTCGAATCCAAAGATGCTAAAGCACTCGTGTGAGGTGAGGTGAGGCTGGGAAGTACGTTGGTTCCAGTCGTGGTTGTGGAAAAATTGTCACTTTCTGTTTTTGGATTACTAGGAATGGAGATGTGGAAGTGTAAAGTTGTGAATCACCAGTCTCTGTGAGGTCTCATGAGGCGAGGGTCTGCGGCAATGTTATAATGCTACGTCTGTTGATTAGAGACGTTAAGGTACGTAGCCGACCACGTACTGTTCAAGAGGTGGAGTTAAGTGCCGGCTCTGGGCTTCACTCCCACATATCCGTTAATCTGTAACTACAGAAACACAATACTGCACTTTACAAGCATTCACCACATTCATCCACTCGACACAGATACGCTCTTGATACTTAGTAACAGGTCGGAAGAAGGCAATTGAAAATCACCTTCACTCTTACCTTGCCAAATTTCCTGAATTTGCTCCCACACTTATTCCCTGAGTTTGGTGCTACTTTGACTCTTTCTCATACACTATGATTTTATTAATTATAATATTTTCGTATGAAAAGTAATGGGGGTGAAATTACAGAAAAATGTACTTTAATCAACACGGTGAAACATATCGGATCAGTTCTCAAAGCCTTGTATAAAGCAGAAACACCTAAAAGCTATATGGAAGACAGCTGCTCAAGAAGCAAGTGACTTTCGAAGTCTGAGCAGTTCACGAATGCAACAGTACTGGGAAAGTTCGATGCACGATACCAATACAAAAGAAAATTTACTACGAAAAGCAAAGTCCCATTGTGGAATAAACTCACAAATTGGAAGCTTCACAGAGAAAACGCAAACGCTAAATGCAAAACTTACACAAAATTCAGTGAAAGAAGCTCCAGGCAGGAGTTGGATACCTCTCGATATCTCTGTGACGATATACTGCCCGCCGTCCCGAATACCAAAGTTAGTGGTCTTCGTTTCACCCCACACCTTGTTGGAGTGGAAGATTCACGAGTTTTGCCAAGGTGACAACTGAGAATTTTTCATGTGATGGAAGCCATCATGAGTCTCTCAACATGCACTTATTTTAGTTCTGTAAACTGAGTAGAAGTTTGTACAGATCGCGCTCTCTCCTCGTTTGACCGAAAATTTGTCTGGGCGCGAAACGCAGTTCGTTTCCCATGTTATCTACGGTGAAATATTTGTGTCTCATTGTTTGAATATGGTTCAAGGAAAGTCTATGAACATTTCTAACGGCACGCCAGCCCCTCCTCCAGGAAACTCCCAATTCCAACAGTTCTGAAAAGGCGCTTTGCGATACCTCTGTCTGAGACCGCTGTTACCTGAAGCGCCATCTTCACGTAGCTACACTGCTTCTGAGAGAATTCATGGAAACCTTCGAACTGTCCGCTACTCGGCCACTCAGTGCCTAAAGGCTGCAGATGGTCTCTCTCACCAATTCCAGCAACGGGGAATTTTACAAGCTCAAACTTCATTTACAAACCCTGTTCCTCCGTCTAGAAAAGTTAGGGGAATAAAACAGGAACGTATTCATTTGTGATCGCTGAGCGACATGTGACAGTTACGTCACATCATCCTGTTGTCCCCCGAATTAATGAAGTTCCCTGCACACTAGTCCTATATCGTCACTGCTTACGTCTTCGTGACACGGCAAGAGAAGGGAATTTCTCCTTAAATTTAGCATCGAAGCTGAGCAAGGAGAACTAAAGTCCTACCACTCTTCCAATAAGCAAATTAATGAAGTCTCTGTATCATTACAAAAATTAAAACAATTGTGCCATCGACGCAGCTTCTGCTTCTATGAGCGTAATTCGAAACATACTTCGATATTATAAAATGGTAACATTGGTAAACTGGGTACGTTTCTTTGTGATTCTGTGCACTTTTGACATATAAAGTCATTTTGCATAACAAAGACAGAATTTACATTCTGAATTATCAACGTCTACCTCACTTGTCTAAACATACAAACAGTTGGGAAAGGAAATCTACTAGGTACACCATTCAATAGGAGCACCACTTGCTCTTCAAATAAAAATATTATTATGTGCGTGTGGATTCAAGTGTTACTCTGAACAGTGTTGTTTATGCCAGGTGAGTATGCAAAATTAATGAACTGTGGAGGTGCAAACGAGTGCTTTCGTAAATTTATCAAACAACATGTAAGCGGGCACAGGGTCGCTGACAAATGTCGGGAGGCGAATCCGTTCATCACACAGGCGGGCGTTGGGGAAGGCAGCCACATGTTTAGGTACAGTTGTGGTGGCTAACCGGGTTACAAGTCTGATGGTGTGAGGGTTACGCGTATCCTGGACGGGGATTAAATTCAGGTGGCGGTAACCCGCTCTTTGCCACTGATCGTGGACAGCCGCAATAGCCGTGGGGTGGTCTCGCTCTGCGTATCTCCGGCTACATCCTATGGACCCCTAAAGCACGTCGAAAACCCGAATAGACAAAGCGGATCATCGCTCATTCTTCTGCAGCCTCAATTTGTTTGTCGGAACTGAAGTAGACTGGTTTTAGAAATCGGTGAAAATTCAAAAGTTGAAGCGCAACCACGGCAAAGCATTTACTTAATGACATTATACTGTTGAATGGAACCTAAAATATTTAATTATTTAAAGGCCTACCGTCATCTGGCAACATTTTGGTGGATTGTACCTCCCATACGCTGCTCTGACATTATTCTCAGGCATTTTCTCGGCAGCTGCTGTTATAAAAACTGTAGAAGTGGATGATGTAGAGACAGAGATGAAAAGTAAGACGGCTGCATTCTGAACAGTGATTAGAAAGTAATCTGTGATATATCTAAGCAACAAGTGTATTTTAATGCATGTTTTATTTTACAACGGAGTAGTCGTGACCTGATTCTAACTCCATTCCTAAATGTTTCAGAGCACAGTCGTCAGGCAGTCAAGGAAGTTGCGGCAGGTAAGCCTCAGGTCTTAGTTCGGAGTGAATATCCCTGTATCTGCCCCTGCAAGAGAATTGCTAAGGAAGCTCGAAGGTCGGACACTGTTAAGGGCGTGCCAGTTCTAATAAAAGAATACCTATTAATTCAATAAAATGTTAAAACCAAACTTTGGCTTGAGACTGGCTTTATTGTTGCTTTTTTTTCAGTTTTGGCTCACGGAAGGAATTCCTTTTTTATTAAAGAATCGTTTTTGGCGAGTAAGATAAAATGCGATATAGGTTGCTGTTTTAACAATTTACACCGAAAGTATTATTGTCAGTTATTGTTAGCATTCTGTAAAGTTAAGCATACCATACCAAAGTTAATCACCCGCAGTAGATATTTTGTTAATACCGTGTAACAGTGCAATAACGCATCTAGACCCTTTTCTTTAAATTTTCCTTCTGGCTTCATACAGCCAGCCACGAACTTTTCTCTTGTGCGAACCTCTTCATCTTAGACTAGCATTTACATCGCAATATGTTGTTCTTTGCTTGTTTGATATATTTGAATCTCTTTCTTCCTCTACGGTTTGTACCCTCTTCATCTCCCTTGCCTCTCGATATCTTAACATATGTTCTTCTTGTCAGTGTTTCTCATAATTTGCTTTGTTTGCCAATTCTTCGAAGAAACTCGTTATTCTTTATCTTGTCAGCACACCTATTTTTCGGTATCCTTTTGCTGCATAATACATCAAGCGCTTCGATCCTCTTCTGTTATGGTTTCCCCACAGTCAACGATACACTTCCGCAGAACACTATGCCCCGAACATGCACTCTCCGATATTTCTTTCTTCGATGAAGACCTGTGTTTGACACAAGTAGATTTTTCTTCGCCAGGATCGCACTCTCTCCCTCAGCTAGTCTGATTTCATGTTCTTATTGCTCCGTCCTTCATTAGTTTTTTTGTTTCCAGAGAAGCAGATTTCTTGAACTTCGGATGCTTCGACCTCATCTTGATAACGGCATCCATTCAGGAACGAAGGAGCATACTCATTATGAAGGTGTAGAAGAAAGGGAATATTGGGTCACTGTTGAAAAAACATCCTGTTTCTTACTGACTGTAACCTTAATGTATGGGCACAAGTCATTGTATGATAAACACACGCCGGCCGGGTTGGCCGAGCGGTTCTAGGCACTAGTCTGTAACCGCTCGACCGCTACGGTCGCAGGTTCGAATCCTGCCTCGGCATGGGTGTGTGATGTCCTTACTTTAGTTAGGTTTAAGTAGTTATAAGTTCTAGGGGACTTTTTTTTTAGAAACACACTGAAAACATTACAGAAACACTTCCGCGATATATCCTCCACAGGTTAAACACCACAGCTGGCCATTGATTCACTCGATGTCCTGCGTCATTTGAAAAGAGCAAAATTCGGGACTTGTCGGTGGCCACTATACGCTTCCAGTCTGCTATTGTCAATTCTGGTGTAGTTTGGCCCATTTGAAGACGCACAGTGCAGCCTTACACGCTGCTGTGAGCAGTGCCTTTTGCGAAGTAGCCGTCCATTAGGAGCAGTTTCATTCCCATTGTTAACTTTGTAATTTATTTGGATTGAATTGTATTTACTGACAGCAGCAATCCTTGTAGAGTTTGAAACCGACTGCCAGTGACAAGAAGTGCCACTCGTGTCCATTCCTTGACTCCATTCAATATTCTCACGCAGTATTACGGTCACTGTTCTCACGCCTTATTACATTTCTGAGACTGGAATACAATTCCCGCTAGAGAGGCTGTAGAGTCCACGCGTAGATATATACTGACATAGCCAGCAACTTAGTTCAGGGATTGGTCTTCGGCATGTGCACATACGAAAATATTTTCGCGACATTCTGCGTCATCTGCACGTCGACCCATATTGCTGCGCTTATTCCGTAGAACAAAATGGCGCAACACACCCCGGCACCCGTTTCACTTTCCGTTAACTATTAGGGGCGATTAAGAAGTTTCTCCTCCGAAGGCCTTACGGTCCAGAATCAGTATGCCAGTGAGGCAAAATCGCCAAGGGTACTGAGGCATTCATCCCATCGATGCAACAGTTTGAATATATCCGTTTGGTAAAACACTGTGTTCGCTGCGTGATGAAGTCCGTAACGGCCTGCTTCACATCTTCGTCCGACAGGAATCGTCGGTTCTTTAAGGCCTTTTTGAGGGACCGAAGGCGTGGTAATGGCGTGGGGAGAGATCAGGACTGTATGGCGGCTGCTCGAGGATCTCCCGCTTCAGATGGAGTAACTTGACCTCCCAGAGCGACCACCGTCTTGTGTCGAATGGCGACCAGCACAGAACTTGGCGCACCATTCCACAGAGTTGGCTCTTCTTTCTCCTGTGGATGTCTATCGGTGTTTGTCCTTCAGCAGCCAAGAAAGTAATAGCAACTCGTTGGCCCTGCTTGGACGCATTTGGTAATAACATCGCCGTAGTTTACGTTTCCCCATTTACCGTACGTGCGTCACAAAAACACGAATGCTGAACTAATCTCTTTCCTGCATGTCGGTGATTGCGTATGCGCATCAGAGTCACGTTTCGTTCCATATAGGCAGCAGCAAGACCGTCAAACAGAAATGCTTTAATCTCCCGTTATACTTTCGATAATCGGTGTTCATTGATCGCAAAAGGCGGACTGTTGTTTCCAGTTAGTTAGCTATTTAATTAGATGTTCCAGAAGCATGACTCTTTTATCGAAATGAAGTGAAATGAGACAGCCTACAGGATATATATTCATTAGTGTCAACATTAATGCACATAGTCATGCTCATGCGACTGCACAAAAAAATAAGTTTTTCTTTATTTAATTATTATTTTTAATACAAGGCACCAGTTCTTACATAGTAGTTCTTCAGTGGAATATAAAGAGTTGTCCAGAAGAAATAATATTACGTTAGATTTAAAACTGCTTAGCTGCCTTTCAGACATTTCTCGTTATTGGGCAAATGATATAAAACTTTGGTTGCTGCATATCGAAATTCCTTTTGAGCCACTGTCAGTTTCAATTCTGGGTACTAAAAATCATTTTCTCCTCTGGTGTTTTAGGTATGAACATCGCCATTTTTGTCCAGTTGTGATAGATTACTTATAACGAATTTCATTAACGAATATATGTACTGTGATGGTACAATTAAAATGTGCAACTCTTAAGAGGTGCCTGTATGGTGAGTGAGGGTGAACAGCACACCTGCTCGCTGCTTTTGCAGTCATTACTTTTTAAGTGTTGAGTACGAAACAAAATTATTAGAGCGCATCATCTTCTCACTGCTTTGTGCACTAACTGGTGAAAGTTACTAGTGGTATCAGTTATGTGGTCCGTTTAATGATCATAAGTTAATACTACTTTGTACGGTAGTTAAATTTTACGTAATAGTTCCATCTTCATTCCTTTAGAATACACAGGGTGAGTCACTAACTATTGCCACCTAGAATAACTTCCAAAGTACTATAGGAGCAGAAACGTTTGTGGGACAAATGTTGCATTGGACAACGGGGGCCATAATATGACGTTAGTTTTTTTGTTGCCAGGTGGGGTCGCGTCGGAGATATGGTCAACTTTTTTTTTCTAATGGGATGCTATAGTTTGGTACTTATTTTCTGATAGCGGCTATCGAGACGAATCCAGTCATGTGTAACAGTAAGGTCACTGAATGTCAACGAAGGTCAGAAAAGTGGCATAAAAGTCCATTTACAGAAGGTGTTCGAAGTGATGACCATTGGTATCAAAGCAGTGCTGCAATCTTCTTATCATGGATTGAGTAGTATTGCTTATCACTTCGATACTTATCGTAGCACATTCTCTGACAATTCTCCCTCGTATATCGTGCAAATAGCAAATATTCGCCGAATACGGCGTATCGATCTAATGTGCACTGACATGTAAACACTACTCGACGGTTTCGAAATACAACACTAATAGGAACGCTAAGACTAGTATCGTAGAATCAAGTGAGTGTGAATGACGTATTCCTTCGAAGAACAAGTCGATATGCTTCTTATTTACGGAGAATGGCAACGAAATTCAGTGAGAGCTAGAGATTATACGCTGAAAGATATCCTCAACGTGCTCACCCTACACGTCGTACTTTTAAATACGTGTATGATAAACTGAGAACAACCGGATCTTTAACGCATCGGAAACATATCCGGCAAAGGAAAGTTACTAACGAGGAAACGGAAATTGGTACTCTTGCCACTGAGGTTCGAGAGCCTTGTGTTAGTTCGTGTCAAATCGCAAGGGAATCTGGCATGAGCCAGAGTAGTGTTGTTCATGTTCTGCATCGCGATAAATTTCATCCTTACCACATCAATTTCCATCAAGAATTAACTGGCACAAATTGTATGTGTCGCATTAATTTCTGCTGATGGCCTCAACTTCGGATTCAGAGGGATGACACATTTATTAATTTGATTTTATTCACTGACGAGGCTACATTTACGAACCATGGAAATGTTAATTTGCATAGCATGCATTATTGGGCAACTGAAAATCCATGATGGCTGCGGCAAGTTGCACAAAAGAACCGTGGTCGGTGGATGTATGGTGTGGGATTCTGAAGAACAGAATTATAGGCCCCTATTTCATCGAAGGAAATGTTAATGGTAGAAAGTAGACAACATTCCTGCAAGAAATATTAGGCTTGTTATTGGAAGAAATACCTTTAGGACCAAGGAACAGAATGTGCTATCAACACGACGGGTGTCCGGCACATTTTTTGCCGATGGCTAGAAATGAGTTGCAGAGACAATTCCCAAATCGTTGGATTGGACGCGGAGGAGATGTGTCGTGGCTGGTTGGTTCGCCAGACATGACGCCTCTGGATTTTTTCTTGTGAGACATTGTTTATGGAGACGTTGCAACTACACCTGAAGATATGCGAGAGAGAATTGTCACAGCATGTGCTTCAATAAATGACGATGTGATAAGGAATACCACTCAATCCATGATAAGAAGATTGCAGCACTGCATTTATACCAATGGTCATCACTTCGAACACCTGCTGTAAATGGACGTTCATGCCACCTTTCTGACATTCGTTGACCTTCAAAGACCTTACTGTTAGACTGTTAGACGTCATTGGATTCATCGCTATAGCCGCTATCAGAAAATAAGTACCAAACTATAGCATCCCATATGAAAAAACAAAGCTGACCTTCATACCTCTGACGCGGCCCCACCTAGCAACAAAACACAAACGTCATATTATGGTCCCCGTTGTCCCATGCAGCTTTTCTCCCACAAACGTTTCAGCTCCTATCATACTTTCGGAGTTATTCCTGGTGGCAGTAGTTAGTGACTCACCCTGTATGGTCTTGCGAAACTGATTGAATTATTTTAAAAACACCCTGTATTTTTCAAGCGACTGACTTAAGAGGAAGATATTTTTGCCACTGTAATCCCATCCGGGAGGCATATGGAGCGAGAAGATGAAACAACATTTAAGAGAAAAAGTGTTTTCATCAATCACCAACAATGAAATGACATACCGTATAGGAAATATAATAATTAAGATATGTACCTGTAATATCACATATTCTATGTGTATCTAAGTACCTAACTAGCTGAATTCACTCTGTGGTGTTTCTCTTCCATAAGGTCCGCCAACGTTGGAGGATACCACGTGGCTGGGCCCTCTGCGAAACGGATCTCGGGTCACTCTGAACATTAACGGCACCGATCAACATTTCCAGCTCGCCCTAAACCAGGTATGTCCTTGCTAAATGTTTGCTACCTTAGTTACAGAGTTAATATTGACCATGGAACATATGTCCTCTCAAATGAACCAGTCCCAACTGTAGGTACGATGTTCAGTTTTACAGGGATCAAGCCTCTGACAGTTTCCATACAAACGTTTCGGTTGCTCTTGAAAGTGCTGTCGTACGACAGTATACAAAATAATCCTATAAAGTACAAAATAGCTGTATATGGTGGAAAGTTTGTTGATGTTAACGATCGAAACAGCCTGTCAACAAAATGGCCGCCCACATGTTGCGAACTTTGTGACTAGCACGCCGCAAAAGCTACCCTGGGACGCTCTTACGCATCCGCCATATAGTCGCGATCTCGGCTGACGCGATTTCCTTATTTTTCGAGCGTTGAAGAAAGAAATTCGTGGTTGTCGGTTTGCTTCACATGAAGTGGTGCACACCTGAATACAATCATGGTTCCGCAAGAAACTGCAAACAATTTTCGGTGTAGGCTTTATCCTTCTGACCTCACAGTGGGATAAATGTATTAACAGTTACGGCGATTAATATTGAAATATCAGAAAGCTTACTTACTTTTTGTCATATATGTCTTTGACCTCCCCTTCTGCATCTATTTTATACGAGTTTCGAAACCTCTTGAATAGCACACTACTGTACTAGCCTTTTCAAGAGTTTTAGAGTGTCCTCTAATGAGATAAAAAGTTACAGTTAAAAATCTAAACTTGCTTTTTGCTCTCTGTTGAAATGCGAGATAATAGGGTCAAAGGAGGTTACGTTACGAGTCCTCTCTGCCCCGCCCCGCTCCCCTTCCCACGCCTATATCTCGTATCAATTGTGAAATGTTCACAAAACGAAGGGAGTGTAACGCCTTATGCGGCTCATACTAGGGTAAATTAACTCGGTGACAGGTTAATAAACAATGCAGAAATAGAGGAGCAAGTGAGGTGGAACCGCGTCGAGACATTACGAGATTTTTTTTTAAATGATGACAAAATGAAGTTCACTGAACGGCGAAACAA
This sequence comes from Schistocerca americana, assembly GCF_021461395.2. NCBI lineage: Eukaryota > Metazoa > Arthropoda > Insecta > Orthoptera > Acrididae > Schistocerca > Schistocerca americana. Next base: position 522,846,058 of record NC_060119.1, on the reverse strand, counting down.
AACAGGAGCGCGCTGAAGGTCCCTTGTCTGGATCTTGCACCCCGTTGGGTCCGGATCCTTTCTCTGATTGGGAGGCAAAGGGCATCGTATAGCCTTTACATCTTCGTCTGAGGCAACTGTTGTATCGGGCTCCTTATGATCCCGATAACCAAAATTGGGACGTATTTTAAGGTGAATATTTTTAGCATGATGTTGAGTCAGCAACTGTAAAATGTAATTATATTAAATTTCAGCCTCCAGTTGCATAAGGAAAGAAACTTTACCTAGGTTTCGGCTATGATAATGAAGCCTTCTTCAGAAATGTCACAATATAAAATCAAATTAACATATATCTGCCATGTGTTAATTTATTATATATTGTGACATTTCCGAAGAAGGCTACATTATAATAGCCGAAACCTAGGTAAAGTTTCTTTGCTTATGTAGCTGGAGGCGGAAATTCAATATAATTGTATTTGAAGATCCTTGCTCGTTCCACGCATGGAATTGATCAGGAAATGACCATGTGTCAACATCGACCTCATGCAAAACTTCATAGAGTCTGCGGCGTGAATGGTTAAGTGTGCTGAAAGATGGACCTACATGCTGTTAACGAGAGGCAGCACTGGAGGACGCACAATGTCTCTGAGGTATCTCTGTGCCAGAGAGTAGCTACAGGAGCTCAAATCGTAATCGAAAGCAAGACACGATAATGGTTGGGGTAATACAGTGATAGAACTTGTCCTAACGCTTCGAGGGCTTTACAGTCTCTGTTGACAGATATTTGAGAGAGCTAGAACAGTCGTTATAATGCAACACCATTACTCAGAAGTCCACGCTGCCCAGATTCAGGAATTGTCTAAACGTAGTCGTCTATGTTGTGGTGCTATCGACACCGAATGCAGTGTCGTGGCTTCTGCCAGTGTCCAATAAATTATGCAGGACGACACAGTGTGTTGCAGTGAACCGATTACTTGTGCCAGGGTAGCAAGTGGTAATGTGAATACGATGTACCTCGGGCTCATTGTGGTGTTGCTCCCTCGGTGTGATTAGAGTTTGTCGACTAGAATCTAGAAGATTCTGTAATTTCCCTCATGTTAACGTTCAGTCTGACAGTGGGTCATATCTCTACGCTCCATATCATAATGGACTTCAGAAGATCATTCTGTATGCTGACAACAATAATTACTCAGGAAAACTCTAATGCTGCTGACGTGTTCTTCATGGTCGTGCACGAGGCTCACAAAGATGCCGAGGCAGTCCACGCCCACTATAAATAGCTTTAAGTTATAACTGGAAGGTGAGACCAACACACGATTAAATTTGTAAGTGATTTGGGGTTGAATAAGGAGCGAAAACTAGTACACAGAGGTGAAACCTTTGGCAGTAGCAATGGCTCAAACTTGAATGGGCACTGTCTCGAGCTGACCTAGAATGATAGATACGGTCACGTCATGCGAAGCTGTTTCACTCTGCGCCAGAGTTCGTCAGTTGGAATCGTAGTAGATGGCGAGTGGTGGTGTGGCATTATCTCAGTAATGAACGACTATGTGGTTTCAATAGGTGAGAGGCACTCCACGCTATCACACCAATCGTGGCGCTCGCACGTCGATGACGCGTACAATCTGACAACGTTCCCTCCCCTTTTCAGAATACCCCCATACGAATAGTCCAGTCTGATAACGTAGCAGAAACGGAAACCGACTGTAAAGACAACGTTGTGCCAATCTTGAGCCCCGCGTTGTTGGGCGCACCATTTTCGGTGTGATACTTTCGTCTATCACATCAAGGGACACCAGCCCATGACTGCTATTCAGACATTCATTAGTGGTCCAGAAGTCGTCCTGCTGTCTGTATGGATACTTGTATCATTGCAAGCAGTCCGAGTTTCCGACTCAAGAACCATAACGCGGCTGTGCGATCCTGCACAATCGAGTGAACATTATGTTTGTACTATCAGGCGCTAGGTATGTGGGGCTCCTGCCATCCTGCGTGAAGTTTAGTAAGGCCATTCAAAATCCATCAATTCCATATTCGCATGATACTCATGGCATAAAAGCGAACACCAACAGGAATGTCACAGGAAGGTAAACCGCAGTCTCGGCAGGTGACGATCGTGCTTTTGATGCTGCTATTCGTTTCTCTGCCACACAGACAAAATCCTATCACAAATAATTAAGTATACGGTTAGATTTCTGTACAAGAAACGCGGTACCTTATTTATAGGATGTACAGGCAGATTCAAAAGTGCGTTAACTTTTAGAAACGCACCAGTTCACGGAATGATGTACTTAGAGAGGTAAAACGTGACACACTTGCCTGAAATGATCTGGGGTTTTATTCATATGAGAACCGAGTGCAAAAACCTACCAACAGATGTCTCTCAAGAGCAACACGTCTATGACGCCGCATGCGAACTCGAACAAGTGCAGAATTTGGGCTGCCGAAAATTCTAAAGCCATCATGGAAACACCACAGTATGACCAGAATCTCACGCTCGATTTGGATATGCCACATCAGTCGTGATCGGGGCCTTTTTCTCCAAGGAAATGCTTAGTGCTTTTTTTGAGACTGTCAGCGTGATTTTTTTCTGGGTACGAGGTACGCCCATATGCTAGAACACCATCATTCTTAGCCTTGCTGATAAACACCTGTTGGAAATGTGACTTTTTTGTAGGATGGTGTTCCACCTCATATTTGCTACACGTGTGAAAGATCTCTGGCGCACATCGTTTGGTGAGGATCGCGTGTTGAGCCGTTATTTCCGCCATGCTTGGACCCCCATGTCCCCAGACCTCAATTATTGATTGTGGGTGATCGTCCGACCTCGTTATCAGTACAACATCCAACGGAATATTCTCACCAATCATGCTGACGTGCTATACGGTGGTAATAACAACATTGTCCTTCGGCTACATATATTGTTGATGAACGACAGACAAAATGTTGAAAGTTTCTTATAAAGGACGTCGTCTTTGCTAGAAAATCAATTGTTATACTAGGTACTGCTTTTGTGTCATATGAAGTGACATCTGTTAATTTATTATATATTGTGACATTTTCTGCATTTTTTGTTTCAATAACACCCCATATCATTTCAAGAATGTGTGTCAGTTTTTACCTCTCTAGATAGATTTTCCGTAAAGTACTGAATTTTCAATTGCTATGGATTTTTAGACCACCCTTAGATGACGCTTTTCCTTCCTACATTGTCCACTTGCGTTTAAATGCTAATAATTTGCATGTACAAACCTGTAGTACAGTGCATGTCAGTTTGATGTTTGTTGCATGACTCCTTCATGGTGTTGCAGTTTTAATGTTCCCCGGTGACTATCTTGTAAGGTATGATAATATGCTCACATTATGACAACACTAATGTACTCAGGTATCCATTGTGATACTCATTCAACATTGCAACACTCACGAAGTATTAATACACTTGGTGTGGATATGTATGTGTTCATTTGGATATGTATGTATTCATTTCCTGCCGCACGGAGTGGCTACGCGGTTTCTGGCGGCATGTCCCATCCCGTCGGAGGTAAGTATAAGTACTGTGTAAGTCTAGAACGCGATGACCTCAGCAGTTTGGCCCCTTAAAAATTCACACACATTCGAACATTTGTTCATTTCTTCCAGATGCTTGACTTTTTTACCAGTGTTTCTGTTATCAAACTAAAAAATAACTTAGATATGACCGTTGTACTAGAAGCAGACGCCAGCGCGTGCATGACGCAGTAGCTTAGTGTGGCTTGGGCTGTCTCTTTCAGACGGATGGCACCTTCCAAAATTGCACCACGCCGACTGGCACGACGGGCGTCTGCCGACACATTGCCGCCTGCTTACTGCGTGACTTCCAGGAGAAGCTGGACGTCTTCCTTTCGGGTTACCTGTGCATCATCAAGGGCGGGTAAGGCTACATTTGTGTACCTGCCGTATTCACGGCCGACTTAGCTGTCAACTGCTCGGCATTCATCATTTTATTTAAATGTATCATTTTACTTCCATATAATATCTGAAGTAACGTAATACAGTGACGAAAAAAATCGCAGCACTAAAAAATAATTAATGTGGAGTGATGGGAATTCGGGAATACATTTAATTTGTCTTTTTAACATATGTAAGTGATCAACATTGAGAGATGAAGTTAATGTAAGTCCGAGATAAGCTATTGCAAATGTGAAATGCTGGCACAGTAATAAACGGTGTGACTGCCGGAACGTTAAATGCAAGGATATATTCAACAGCAATATGTGGGCGAGCATTATCGTGTTATCCCCTGGAATGCTGTTCATGAATAGTAGCAAAACAAGTCGAAACATGAGATGGCCGTACAAAACTGCAGTCAGGATACGCGAGATAACCACGTCAGTGCTGCTGCTGCCATACGAAATCGCATCCCAGACGACAACTACAGGTGTAAGTCGACGCAGGTTGGTAGTAGGCATTCAGCTGGCCTCCTTCTAACCAACATGGCCATCACTATCACCCAGACAGAATCAGCTTTCACCAGAAAACACAACAAATCTCCAACGTGTCCTTCAATGAGCTCTCGCTGGACACCACTGAAGTCCCAGATCGCGGTGGTTTGGGTTCAGAGGAATGCACGCTATAGGGCGCGTGTCTCGGAGTTGTCCTGGAAGTATCCAATACGTAACAGTTTGTTGTGTCTGGCCTGCCAACTGCTGTTCAGATTGCTGCTGCAGATGCAGTACGATGCGGCAGAATCATAAGCCGAACACGATGAGTTCCCTTCTCGGTAGTGCCACGAGGCCGTCCACAGCCCGGCCGTCTTGCGGCCGTACATTCCCGTATTCACCGGTGCCAGGAGACATGTACAGTAGCCGCATTCATGCCAAGACTCTCTCCAACGTCACAGAAGGAACATCCAGCTTATCGTAGCCCTATTACACGACCTCGTTCAAACTCAGTGAGGTGTTAGTAATGACCACCTTGTCGCATTAAAGTCATTCTTGACTAACAGCAACTCAACGCTTCCAATCTCAAAGGTAGCTAACGTTCACGAACGTCACAGGGTGTATTTAAAGCAACCCTGATTTTCATCCGCATAGTGACGCTACTAGTGCCAGTCTTACGCGACAGCCGCGAAATCTGAATAGGCATCACCTTTCAGTTGCAGAAACACGCCAATCAACTTTCGTTTACGTGGGCCAATTCATTCTTCATGTCTCGATTTGCTTTCCACGTCAGTGTAGTTTATTTCATGAATTACAGAAATGACAAATGAATTGTACCTTGATTTATGAAGCCATTGACTGAGCAATATAATGAAAGTTACTCAAGCCAGTGAAGCTACTCTTCTCTCCTTTGGGGAGCTCTAAGGTAAGCATTGTTGCAGATTTATACCAGCCTACAAGTACTGGCAAAGAAGACCAACGTTGCCGGCCACTGCAGGTGCTTACGTACGCAGACTCTTTAAAAGTTAGTTGTAAGACCTTAAAATCCACATTAAAAATAAATAGTATGATAAACTGATAGTAGTATGACAAACTTATAAAGTTTAGACGTCGGGGTGGTACGTAGTTTCATGACACGCTCCATAGGACTACGGTACTGAGTAAAACGTCGCAACATATTGCTTGAGAAAACGTAATCTGCGTTATGCGTAGCAGCGGAAGCTGTAAACCTACATCTGCATCTACATAGATACTCCGCAAGACACCGTAGGGTACATGGTGAAAGATATCCTGTGTCATACCCTCCCGTTCCACTCGCAAATAGAGAGAGGAAAAAATGACTGTAGGCCTCCGTATGTGCCCCTAATCTCGTATCTTATCTTTGCAGTCCTTACGCGCGAGGTATGTTGGAGCCAATTGAATCTTTCGGCAGTCAGCTTCAAATGCCAGTTCTCTAAATTTTGTTAATAGCGTGTCCCAAAAAGAACGTCGCGTGCATTTGAAGGATTCCCACTTGAGTTCCCGAAGCATTTCCGTACGACGTTTTGTTCGAACCTACAGGTAACAAATCTAGCAGCCCTCCTCTGAATTACTTCTATGTCTTCCTTAAATGCGGCCTGGTACGGGATCTCAAACACTCAAGCAGTATTCAAGAACAGGTCGCACCAGCGTCCTATATGCGGTCTCCTTTGCAGGTGAACCACTCTTTCTTAAAATTCTCCCAATATACCAAAGTCAAACATTTGTCTTCCCTACCACAGTTTTCATATGCTCGTTCATTTCATACCGCTTTGCTACGTTACGCCCAGACTGTTAAACGACTTGAATGTGCCAAGCTGCGAACGTCATAGCTTTGTTCTTCCTACTCATCCGCATTGATTGACATTTTTCCACATTTGGAGCTAGCTACCATTCATCACACAAATTTGCAATTTTGTCTAAGTCGTCTTGTCTCCTCCTACAGTTAGCTAACTTTGACACCTTGCCGTACACCACGGCATCCACAGCAAACAACTGCAGACTGCCGCCCACCCTGTCCGCCAGATGGTTTATATATACAGACAACAGCGGTCCTACGTCACTTCCCTGGGGCACTCTTGGCGATACGCTCGTCTCTGATGAACACTCTCCGTCAGGAACAATTATCATTTAAGAAATCATCGAGCCATTCACATATCTGCGAACCTATTCCATATGCTCCTGCAATGGAGCACCGTGTCAAATGATTTCTGGAAATCTATAAATATGGAATCTGCCTGTTGCTCTTCGTCTATAGTTCTCCGTGTATGATGTGAGAAAAGGGCAAGCTGAGTTTCGCACATGCGATGCTTTCTAAAACCATACTGATTCGTGGACATAAGCTGCTTAGGCTGAAGAAAATGTTTTGTATTAGAACTGAGATGTGTTCAGTGATTCTGCAGCAAACTGAGGTTAGCGATATAGGTCTGTAATTTTGCGGGTCAGTTGTTTTACCTCTCTTATGTACTGGAATCATCTGCCTTTTATTCCAGTAACTGGGGACTTCGTACTGGGCGAGAGAGTCACGATTAATGCAAGATACGTAAGGGGCCTGTGCCGTAGCGTAGTCTTTCTAAAATCGAAATGGGATTCCATCCGGGCCTGTTGATTTACTAATTTTCAAACCTTTAAGTTGCTTTTCTACGCCAGGTATGCTTATTTCTATGTCGGTCATAGGTCAATTGACGGTATGTTTCTACGGTTCTCCTGGGTAAACGATATCTTGATCGTGAAATTTAGAACTTCGGCTTTCGTTTTGCTACCTTCAACTACCACACGAGACAGGTCAGCAAGGGACTTTGAGCCACTTAGCAATTTTACCTATGACCACAATTTTGTTCTCTGTCAGATCTTTTGGTGTGAGTGGGACGCTGGTATTTGTTGTATGCTTCGCGCATAGGTCTTTCCATGGATGCACGAATTACTAACCTTCGCTTGTCGTCGTTTGTGCGTCCCCGTCTGAACCTAGAGTGCAACAGCCTCTGCTTCTTCAACATCTCACGAATTTCCTTATTAAACCAAGGTGGGCCTTTTCCATATTCTATCCACTCACTAGGCACGTACTCTACGGACCACAATTTACAATCTGCTTAAACCTTGGCCATAATTCCTGTACATCCCTGTTACTGGTGCAAAGTAATGGCAATTCATAGTCTAAGTAAGATGTTTGCTTATCTGCTCCAGCTAGCAGAAACACGCACCTCGACTTCTTGATTGATTTCTTAACTTTCATAATCGTAGTTGTTATAATGGCATCATGATAGCTAATCCTTCTATACAGACTTTGTGAATAAGGTTCGGCTTATCAGTAGCTACAAGTGCGTGAGGGCTCCCAAACTAGCTGCTCAAGACAACTTTCAGGAGGCGTATTCAAAAGTGTCTCGCATGATTGTCTGTTTGTACTCCCCGTGGCCTAGAGGTAGCGTCTTTGATTCATAATTAAAACGTTTTCGGTCCCAGGTTCGATCCCCCCCACTGCCTAAATTTTGATAAATAATCAGCATTGGCGGCCGAAGACTTCCGGCATGAGAAGTCAGCCTCATTCTGCCAACGGCCTTGTCAAAGAGGGTGGAGCAGCGGATAGAGGTTCAGGGCACTCTCTTGTCCTAGGGGTGGGAAATAACCCCTAAAGGCGGAAGAATCAGCAATGATCAACGACATGAGGATGCAGAAGGCAATGGAAACCACAGCATTAAAGACACGTAACGTGTATCCACAGGACATGTGGCCTGTAATTGAAGAAGTGTCATGATGATCTCTCCATTGGCAAAAGATTCCGGAATAGTCCCCCAATCGGATCTCCGGGAGGGGACTGCCAAAGGGTAGGTTACCATGAGAAAAAGATTGAATAATCAACGAAAGGATAACGTTCTACGAGTCGGGGCGTGGAATGTCAGAAGCTTGAATGTGGTAGGGAAACTAGAAAATCTGAAAAGGGAAATGCAGAGGCTCAATCTAGATACAGTAGGAGTCAGTGAAGTGAAGGAAGACAAGGATTTCTGGTCAGATGAGTATCGGGTAATATCAACAGCAGCAGAAAATGGTATAACAGGTGTAGGATTCGTTATGAATAGGAAGGTAGGGCAGAGGGTGTGTTACTGTGAACAGTTCAGTGACCGGGTTGTTCTAATCAGAATCGACAGCAGACCAACACCGACAACGATAGTTCAGGTATACATGCCGACGTCGCAAAAAAATGGTTCAAATGGCTCTGAGCAATATGGGACTCAACTGCTGAGGTCATTAGTCCCCTAGAACTTAGAACTAGTTAAACCTAACTAACCTAAGGACACCACAAAACATCCATGCCCGAGGCAGGATTCGAACCTGCGACCGTAGCGGTCTTGCGGTTCCAGACTGCAGCGCCTTTAACCGCACGGCCACTTCGGCAGGCTGCGACGTCGAACGTTGAAGATGAACAAATAGAGAAAGTGTATGAGGATATTGGAAGGGTAATGCATTATGTAAAGGGGGACGAAAATCTAATAGTCATGGGCGACTGGAATGCAGTTGTGGGGGAAGGAGTAGAAGAAAAGGTTACAGGAGAATATGGGCTTGGGACGAGGAATGAAAGAGGAGAAAGACTAATTGAGTTCTGTAACAAGTTTCAGCTAGTAATAGCGAATACCCTGTTCAAGAATCACAAGAGGAGGAGGTATACTTGGAAAAGGCCGGGAGATACGGGAAGATATCAATTAGATTACATCATGGTCAGACAGAGATTCCGAAATGAGATACTGGATTGTAATGCGTACCCAGGAGCAGATATAGACTCAGATCACAATATAGTAGTGATGAGGAGTAGGCTGAAGTTCAAGAGATTAGTCAGGAATAATCAATACGCAAAGAAGTGGGATACGGAAGTACTAAGGAATGATGAGATACGTTTGAAGTTCTCTAACGCTATAGATACAGCAATAAGGAATAGCGCAGCAGGCAGTACAGTTGAAGAGAAATGGACATCTCCAAAAAGGGCCATCACAGAAGTTGGGAAGGAAAACATAGGTGCAAAGAAGGTAGCTGCGAAGAAACCAAGGGTAACAGAAGAAATACTTCAGTTGATTGGTGAAAGGAGGATGTACAAACATGTTCCGGGAAAATCAGGAATACAGAAATACAAGTCGCTGAGGAATGAAATATACAGGAAGTGCAGGGAAGCTAAGACGAAATGGCTGCAGAAAAAATGTTAAGACATCGAAAATGATATGATTGCCGGAAGGACAGACTCAGCATACAGGAAAGTCAAAACAACCTTTGGTAACACTAAAAGCAACGGTGGTAACATTAAGAGTGCAACGGGAATTCCACTGTTAAATGCCAGGGAGAGAGTAGATAGGTGGAAAGAATACGTTGAAAGCCTCTATGAGGGTGAAGATTTGTCTGATGTGATAGAAGAAGAAACAGGAGTCGATTTAGAAGAGATAGGGGATCCAGTATTAGAATCGGAATTTATAAGAGCTTTGGAGGACTTACGGTCAAATAAGGCAGAAGGGATAGATAACATTCCATCAGAATTTCCAAAATCATTGGGTGAAGTGGCAACAAAACGACTATTCACGTTGGTGTGTAGAACATATGAGTCTGGCGACATACCATCTGACTTTCGGAAATGCATCATCCACACATTTCCGAAGACGGCAAGAGCTGACAAGTGCGAGAATTATCGCAAAATCAGCTTAACAGCACATGCATCGAAGCTGCTTACAAGAGTAATATACAGAAGAATGGAAAAGATAATTTAGAATGTGCTATGTGACGATGAGTTTGGCTTTAGGAAAAGTAAAGGGATGAGAGAGGCAATTCTGACGTTACGGCTAATAGTGGAAGCAAGGCTAAAGAAAAATCAAGACACTTTCATAGGATTTGTCGACCTGGAAAAAGCGCTCGACAATATAAAATGTTCAAGCTGTTCGAGATTCTGTAAAAAGTAGGTGTAAAGGGGTAAGCTATAGGGAGAGACGTGTCATATACAACATGTACAACAACCAAGAGGGAATAATAAGAGTGGACGATCAAGAACGAAGTGCTCGTATTAAGAAGGGTGTAAGACAAGGCTGTTGCCTTTCGCCCCTACTCTTCAATCTGTACATCGAGGAAGCAATGTTGGAAATAAAAAAAGAAAGGTTCAGGAGTGGAATTAAAATACAAGGTGAAAGGATATCAATGGTACGATTCGCTGATGACATTGCTATCTTGAGTGAAAGTGAAGAAGAATTAAATGATCTGCTGAACGGAATGAATAGCCTAATGAGTACACAGTATGGTTTGAGAGTAAATCGGAGAAAGACGAAGGTAATGAGAAGTAGTAGAAATGAGAACAACGAGAAACTTAACATCAGGATTGATGGTCACGAAGTCAATGAAGTTAAGGAATTCTGCTACCTAGGCAGTAAAATAACCAATGACGGACGGAGCAAGGAGGACATCAAAAGCAGACTCGCTATGGCAAAAAAGGCATTTCTGGCCAGGAGAAGTCTACTAATATCAAATACCGGCCACAATTTGAGGAAGAAATTTCAGAGGATGTACGTCTGGAGTACATCATTGTATGGTAGTGAAACATGGACGGTGGGAAAACCGGAACAGAAGAGAATCGAAGCATTTGAGATGTGGTGCTTTAGACGAATGTTGAAAATTAGGTGGACTGATAAGGTAAGGAAAAAGGAGGTTCTACGGAGACTCGGAGAGGAAAGGAATATGTGGAAAACACTGATAAGGAGAAGGGACAGGATGATTGGACATCTGCTAAGACATGAGGGAATGACTTCCATGGGACTAGAGGGAGCTGTAGAGGGCAAAAACTGTAGAGGAAGACAGAGATTGGAATACGTCAAGCAAATAATTGAGGACGTAGGTTGCAAGTGCTACTCTGAGATGAAGAGGTTAGCACAGGAAAGGAATTCGTGGCGGGCCGCATCAAACCAGTCAGTAGACTGATGACCAAAAAAAAAAAAAAAACTCCCCGGAGTGAATACATTGACTTCCCAGTCTACTCTCAACAGGTTAAATTCGCCTGCAACTAATATTTCATGATCGGAGTATTTAGTTCATTCTTTGAATGACTAAAACTGCCCCAGAGGAATCAGGTGACCGGTAAAAATATCCGACAGTTAACTGGGTTTCACGTACACCAGTTATATGCGACCGGGCGACTTCATTGTCGCACTCAACTTCGACCTCAGTAGAGATAATGTTGTCAGCTGCAAATGAAAATTCCCCCTCTTATGGCCTCTAACCTGTCTTTTCGATATGCGTTCCACGATTCACTAAATATCTCAGAGCTTTCTACTTCTGGTTTCAGCCAGCTCTCACTCCCAAGAATAATTTGAGCGTGAGAACATTCGTGGAGGGCAGTGAATTCGGGGAATTTATTACGAATACTTCGACAATTCAGTGATAAAATTGTGAAAGTCGAAGTGTCTTTATTCTGAACGAAGTATGGCTTCCCTTGCTGAGAATCGATTGGCGAGTGGTCATCAGAGCACCTCAAACTACCGCCTAGCGTAAAATACCCTGATGTGCACTCCATAAGAACTCTGCCACCGGAGCCCGCATCTCGTGGTCGTGCGGTAGCGTTCTCGCTTCCCACGCCCGGGTTCCCGGGTTCGATTCCCGGAGGGGTCAGGGATTTTCTCTGCCTCGTGATGGCTGGGTGTTGTGTGCTGTCCTTAGGTTAGTTAGGTTTAAGTAGTTCTAAGTTCTAGGGGACTAATGACCATAGATGTTAAGTCCCATAGTGCTCAGAGCCATTTGAACCAGCCAGCCATCTGCTACCGTAGTAGCTGCTTCCTTAGTGTAGTGCACTCCTGACGAATCGAGGGGAGTCATACAAATCCCCAGACGATAGCGCAGGTCCAGAAATCTGCAGCCAAGATCGTCACAGAGTCGACGAAGCCTTTGGGTGAGACTCTACTCGGCTCCATACCAAAGGACCCCCGTTAACTCTGGGAACGATGCTGCAAATTGCGAGCTCTACTTGCACCCCGCGGGCGAAGCCAGCAGTCTTCAACACCTCCGCCAGCTCCTTGTATGAACTGAGGATCACCTCAGAAACCATTCGACAGGCGTCGTTGGTGCCGACGTGAGCCACAATCTTCAGACCACTGCACCCTGCACTCTTGATAGCCACCGACAAGGCCGCCTCCATATCTATACTTAAGTTATTATGATGTAAATTTACGACTGTATTGCTACTTTTATAGGAAACCACTGTGAAAATATGTAGTTGAGATACAAAATTTATTACATTTTGGGCACATTTCTGACTGTTATTGAGGACTATAATTTATTCTAGGCGTTAAGAGATCTTAGAAATTTCGTGATGTGGGATTTTGTTTAACAAAAAATCGAATTTGCCTTCAAATGAAATTATGAGTAACTGAAAATTGTGTATCCCAGTGGTTCCAGAGTGAACGCACCTCCTTAAAAATACTGATATTTTGCGTTTTACCAATTTCACCTTCAGTCGTCGCTTACTATGACAATAAATATTTATTTTGTATAAAAATTATATTCATATTCCAAAGTGCAACCACCACTAACTTCTTCGGGTGTTCGTTGTTTACCAGTATAATAAAGGTTAACTACATGAAAAGTTATGAAATTATAGCTTTTCATATTTTGAAATCCAAAACGTTAAGGCATGCACGACAACTGGAAACTTCTTGGCTGAGTTAAACTGTGAACTAGACACGGAGTCAGACGTGGCAGAACGACTACCACGACTCGCTCTCAGATCAGCATTTTCACCAGTACGTCTTGAGCTGTGAGTCGTACATGGATAGCACTTTCCCACGAAAGACCAAAGTCTCAATTTCAATTTCCGGTCCGGCAAAATATTTTAACTGTCTAGGAAGTTCCAATACGGAACACACTCCGTTGCGTGTAAATTTCATACTGGCATGCCCAAAAAGCTTATAAAAATACGTATGGAAATGGAAGTCGATCACACACTAAGATATAGTATCATTGAGGCCTGAGTGAAAGGCCTCTATGGTGGATGGAAGTCAGCGGGCCGGAAGCCTTTTACGCTGGACGGCATAGCTGAGGGGTAGTGACTGGAGGCCTGTGTACCGTTCAACGTGTTGTCATGAAATCATCGACGTTAAAACACTTGTTTGTTGTTAATTAACAATAGCAATTGATACTAGGGGAATTTAATGCCACCTTGGACGTAAGATACACACGGCCTGTAGGCGGCCTAACAGCTTCCAGCGTCTTCCGGCCAATGGGTCATGCCGTCAGCGATTCTGCAGGGTCACTGGCCGCAGCAGCGAGCGGCAGCTCCCAGTGCCGAGTACAGACAGCCTAGCCCCACAGGACAGGGCACCCAGAGGTGCGCCGAAGCACTGCTCGGACTCAGTAGAAATGACATAGTGTAAGCGGATTGTGAAATGTGAACTTTCATTACCGTTAACGTCGCAATTGAAAATATTCCAGCCTTTTATGCCGTTCTTGATCGGATTTCACATTAAAAGCTAAAGTTTTATCCTCATCTGTGAAGGACAACCGACAACAGCCAATTTCGCTCGCGTATTCGAAGCGTGTGACGTCACACCACTGCATGGGAGCACATGTAAACGGAGTTCTGCTGCATTCATTAGAGAGGTTGTGTGTGAATCGACACTCGAATCAGCTAAGACCCTCTTGAGAATCTACTCGACATACGAGGACGATACATGGGATTTTAATGAGAAATTCATTCGACAACAGCATAATAGCCCGAAATATGGTCTCGTCCGCTGGTGCTGTGGCAACCGTGACTTGCTACAAGAGTATAGGCAGGCTGCAAGGTGATGCGTGGATGACGACGGCCGAACGGCTGATGGCCTCTTGCTCGAATGGTAGACCTCCAGGTTAGGAAGCCGGCAGCAGTAGAGCTTGCCCACTGGTTGGAGGGCACCAAGTGCAAAGCATTGGAATCAGTGTGAGTAGTAGGGCAACAGCTAACAGCAACAGTCCAGAGGTGGAGAGTGGTTAATCTATGTAGACTCGTTGATTCACATGCCATCGTACGTTCCATTCAGAGCTGGTGACTGACAGACTGTAATGCCTCTGACCAGACGAGTATTTATATCGGCTTGGATCTTCCTCGTTTTGCTAAATCTTTGGTTTCTAACACGTATGCCATAACAGGAGCACGGATTAGGCTTGTAGCAGTCAGGTCACCTATGCCATAGTGGTTCTTCCTTTCTCCTGAGTCACTGCTATTACATCCCTGTTTACCCTGTTTGGCTCTGGCATATGGTAACCGTCTGCTACAACGTGGAGACAGTATCCTAATGTCAGTTGGTAGCATCTGCAAGTAACTTCGCCTGACCAGCCCCGACTGACCCGTTTCCCTGGCTTCTTGCTTTAGTCTTGAAGGCGTCTCAATTATACTCGATCGGGCCCTGTAAATTATTGGTCGTGCTTGAAGTCAAATTTAATGGAACTAATTTAAAACTGGTTCCCAAGAACAACAACTATATGTGCGCAAGACTGTCAGTAGCCATTATCTAAACAAATTGCTCTCAGACTTTGGAAGTATTACGGATGTCAGTTTCGCATCCTTTGGTTCGAGTGTGTAGCAACAAACAATTTTAGGCAATCTGTGTTAACAATGTAAAGCACGGTGGCATCAGTTCGCAGTAATGCACAACAGACCATACTGGAATAGAACGTGTGTTCTCGAAAGAAAAAAACTGTATTTGTGTTGGAATGTGCATTTCACTTAAGAAGCGAACAAAACTACACTGACGGGGAAAAATTACTATACCCTTCCAGAGCTTCCAATTCACACTGGATTTATTGTTGCAACAGTGCAGATGTAGTACGTGTAATCTTCAGGGTAACAGATCAATAGGCCCCTACTACAAGCGGTTCTGAGGCATCAGGCATCGACCCATGCTAAAAACCCACATTAGTGCATCTAGAGTATCTCCCACAAGTGTTATGCAGGCGCTGAATCAGGCATCCAGTCAGTCGTACTGATGGCGATTACTGTCTTGCGATGTGGTATGCTATGCGTGCTCGACCCCTTCATATAGCTATGTAAGACTTATTGGTTGATGAGTCGCACGAGTCACTTTTCGTTCCATCACATCCCACACGTGCTCGATTTGTGACAAGCCTGGAGATCGTACTGGCCAGGGAAGTTGCTGTGCGTCTTGCAGAGCACGTTGAGTTCGACAGGTAGTGTGTGGGCGAGTGTTATCCTGCTGGAGCAACACATCTCCTTCCTGTTTCAAAAACAGCAAGAGAAAAACTTTCAGCATATACCGAGCGATGGCTAGAAATACCATAAGTGAAGAAGAATCGTAGCTTATCGCACCCCAGACCAGAAGGCCTGGAATCGGGCCAGTGTGACTTGGACGAATGCACTGTATGAGATAGCTTTCATCAGCTCTACATTCTAAGCGTAAACGACCACCACTTGCGTGAATGCATAATCAGATTTCGTCGCTGAAGATCACGGCTGTCCATTCCATCTTCCAAGTCATCCTCCGACGGCATCAGTCGAGCCGTGCATGTCGATGCTGTGGCGTGAGTGGAGGACGGGCTAGAGGTGTGTGTGAGTGTCGTCCCACAGTTAGTAAACAGTTTGTAACAGTTTGGTTTGATTTCCCTGGGCTCACAAGCTCTCTTATCTGTACTGTGGTAGCTGTACGATCTGCCACTGTTGCCCTTACAGTAAGTCGATCCTGCGGCCGTGTGTGCTGCGTAGACGTCCAGAATTGCCTTTGCGGGTGTGGGACTGTTTACGTGACCGCTGATACCACTATCGTGCACTGCTGACGTAGCACCTCCAACTTGCGTGGCAATTCTCCAAAAGGATCATTCCACCACTCGTAAGGCCAGAATTTTACCCCTTCCGAATCTCTCAGTTGGCTGTAGGAAGCACGACTGCGTCTACTTGGCATGGTTACCTTCTTACTTCACACGTTTGCACTGCTCTGAGTCCTCTGGCTCCGAGCACTCCCTATGAAAGGGTAGATATAGATGGTGCTCCGGTAGCTATGTCACTACCATATCTGTTGGCGGAGTTCAGCTACTATCCCCCAGGTGGCAGACGCCGTCATCGGATCAGAATCGACGTCCTGTTCCCTCCGGAATTGTAGTTGCTCTTCATGAACATACATCTATGACTATAGCAGACATTTCCCCAGTTGTTAGTGTGGGAAAATCTAGTGTTGCAAGACTTACTAGGGCATATAATGATACTGCCTCATTGTCTCTATGGAGTAAGGAGAAAATGCAGATGTGGATTAAAACGAAACACCACCCCCATAACTTACAATACTCTACTTAGAATCAGTAGAATTCATTCTCGATAGACAATGAAAGACCTATAGAGAGGTTTATTGGCTACTGGGGTTGAAATTGACTCTTCAAAGATCACCGTAGGCTTCTTGATTATGGGTGCCATTTCTACAGACATTTGTAGATTGTGGAGCAACTTTTAACATGATCCAGCCCAGTGCCTTAACTGGAAAGCTGAACTAAACTACATTAATGTGCTTCAGTGACCTGCTAAATCACCACACTTAAATGTCATTGAGAAAGGCGTCTTGGTAAAATGGAGTGTTCAACAAAAGAACGCATGTTATTACAAGAGATAAAAATGTTTCTTTATGACGTTGAATGACGAAACGTTTTCTCTAACCCAGTCAAATTTATGCCACAACGTTGCAGTACCTCCGTAAATCAAGAGAACACATTAGTTATTAATATTCAGTAAGTTACTAACTGTACGTATATGTACCGGTAGTAATAAATAGGAACAGTTGAAGTTTGATCGTCTTGTGCCAATTAATTTGTACACCATTGTAGCACAGACTGGAGAGCCGGAGTATTTCATGGTTGCAGTGCAAATTATGTTTTCGTGGGCAGTGGCGGACCTTGATCAGTCACGCCAAGAGGACAGTTCCTCATCAGAGGCTTCAGCAACAACATTGCAGAGGTGATGCACAGGTGTAGTATGGGATGGATAGTCCGACATCTGGGTTTAAGTCTATAAACAAGGATGGGGGCCACATTGGACCGCTCTGTGTCTTGGCTGCATGAATCTTATATTGAGCTCACAGCAAGTGCAGAGTGCTGTACGACCACAGCACTGTACTCGAATCAATTGGTGTGGCAGTTGTGCCCATTTTGCTGGTTATTACTCGAAAGGAGACAACGCCCCTATTTATTTGCAGCTTGTCGAACCTGCCGTATGTCAGGACACTTAGTGGCTGTGTGCTGAAAAAGTCGGCGAGCTGAGCTGTGGGCTAACATTGCTATTTTCGCTGTCGAGTCCTCAAGTGTATCAGCAGCTCTATAGCTGGAGCGCGTTATGGCACACTTCGAAAAAGCTAGGTACTGCAACAAGCTCCAATCAGACACAGGGGCTTCACCCAGTCAGTTGTTTACATACACTGGTGTCCAAAATTAAAACAACAAAATAAAATTTTGCAAGGTTACGTTTATTTTTACACAGAGCAGTATAAACAGCTGACAGTAAAATAGACAAAATGTAATGGATACACAACGCAAACAACTGCAACAACCATAAGGGTATACAAAAATGTTCTTCGTTTTTTCCCACTTATGGATTTGCATACACATTCTATAGCTACATCTACGTACATATTCCGCTATTCACCAAGCGGCGTGTGGCGGAGGGCACAATTCGCGCCAAAGTCATATTTTCTCCCCTCTGTTCCACTCGCGAATCGCGCGAGGCAAAAACGACTGTCTGAACGCCTCAGTACGAGCTCTAATTTCCCTTATCTTTGAATGGTGATCATTGCGCGATTTGAAAGTTGGTGATGATAATATGTGCTCTACATCCCCGGTGAAGATCGGATATCGGAATTTAGTGAGCAGCCCCATCCATTTAGCGCACCGTCTATCTGCAAGTGTGTCCCACGTCAAACTTTCTATTAGATACGTAACGCCCTCGCAATGGCTAATTGTACCAGTCACGAATCTTGCCGCTCTTCTTTCTTTGGACCTTCTCAATCTCTTCAATCAGACCCAACTGGTAAGGGTCTAATACAGACGAACAATACTCTAAGACTGGACGAACTAACGTATTTTATTTCTATTTCCTTTGTTGAAGGACTGCATCGTTTCAGAATTCTACCAATAAACGTCAATCTAGAGTTCGCCTTACCCGTTACTTGAGTAATCTGATCATCCCATTTGAGATCATTTCGAATAGTCACACCCAGATACTTGACTGGTGTTACCGCTTCCAAAAACTGACCATTTATTTTGTACTCATTCATTAATGGGGATTTTCTCCTCGTTAAATGCAATAGGTTACACTTACTAATATTGAGAGATAACTGCCAGTCATTACACCACGCATATATTTTCTGCAAATCCTCCTTGATTTGTTCACAACTTTCGTGTGATACTACTTTCCTGTAGACTACAACATCATCGGCAAACAGTCTAATGCCGCTGTCAATACCATCAACCAGATCGTTTATGTAAATCGTAAAAAGCAACCTATTACGCTGCCCTGGGGCACACCTGAAGTTACGCTTGTTTCTGTTGAAGTCACCGCGTTCAGGACGACATATTGCTCCCTGTCTGTTAGAAAACTTCCTATCCAACAGCATATGTAACCGCATAGACCGTAAGCGCACACTTTTCGGAGCAAGCGACAGTGCGGAACTGAGTCGAACGTCTTTCGAAAGTCGAGAAATATGGCATCAACCTGGGAGCCGGTATGTAGAGGCCGTTGTATATCATGCACAAAGAGGGCCAGCTGTGTCTCTCATGACCGCTGTTTCTTAAAACCGTGCTGGTTTCTGCAGATGAGCTTTTCAGAGTCTAGAAAGGTCATTATGTCTGAACACAAAATATGTTCGATTCTACAACAAATCGATCTCAGTGAAATTGGCCGGTAATTATGTGCATCCGATTTTCTACCCTTTTTATAGATTGCTATGACCTGGGTCTTCTTCCAGCCCCGTGGAAATTTCCACTGTTCCAATGATTTCTGATAGATGATGGATAAGAATAGTGCTACATATGTAGCATAGTGAACATAAAATCTTACGGGGATGCCGTCTGGGCCAGATGCTTTCCTGGAGTCTAAGGATCTTAACTGTTTTACAATCCCAGATACAATAAACACTATGTCAGGCATCCTTGCGTTTGTTCGATAACTGAAAGGGGGAATAGTTCTGCAGTCCTCTACCGTAAACCATTTTTGAAAGCTATGTTTAGAATTTCGGCCTTCTGTTTATCATCATCAATTACATTACCCGTATTGTCAACAAGATAAGGGACTGAATTATTTGCAGCGTTCATAGATTTTACGTACGACCAAAATTTGTTGGGTTATTTTTAGAATCTGCAGATAAAATATTGTTTTCAAATTCGTTACAAGAATCTTTCATTGTCCTTCTGACAGCTGCTTTCATTTCGCATAATTTCTGTTTGTGAGCGGGGCAGTGACTATGTTTAAAACGACAGTGCAAAATTCTCGTCTTTCTCAGCAACGTCCTAATATGTTTGTTGTACCAAGGTGGATACTTTCCCTCCCCTATAATTTTGCTAGGCACACTTCTCTAGCACATGGTGGACAATACCTTTAAATTCCGACCAAAGATGCTCAATATCTTTGTGTCCCGAGGTGAATGCTTGGAGCTGACTATGAAGATATGTATTAATGACACTTTTATTTGCCTTCCCAAACAAGGAAACTGTGCGGTGTTTCTTTGTTTTTTTTTTGGAAATTCCACTAACAAAGAAGCCACAACCACATTATGCTCGCTAATACCTTCTTCTAGATTAACTCCCTCCTGTTTGTCGCCAAGATATCTAATGTGTTCCCATCTTGAGTTGGTTTTCTAATCAATTGCTCAAGATTGTATGTTGAGAGAGTTCCTAGAATAACTTCACACGAAGCTTTGCTTCTGCCTCCTATGATAAACGTGTAATTTTCCCAGTCAATGGATGCCAGATTAAAGTCTCCACCTACAGCTAATGGATAATTTGGATATTTACCTCCTATGTACTCAAGACTTTCCCTGAAACGTTCTGCGACGTATGTTGCAGATGCTGGTGGTCTATAAAAACATCCTAATACAATGGTCAATCCGTGTCTGATTGACAGATTTATCCAGACTATTTCACAGTCCGACCCAGTATCGATCTCAACTGCGTATAAACATCTCTTAAGTGCAATGAACACACCACCTCCCATAGCATCAGTCCTGTCCTTCCTAAACGTTGTCCAATCCGAATTCAAAATTTCACTGTTTTTTATGTCGGGTTTCAACCAGCTTTCGGTACCTAATACAACACTGGCATTGGTACTGTTTATTTCGGAGAGTAGCTCAGGGATATTGCTACAGACACTTCGACAATTTACTAACATGAGATGTAGCATATTTAAATCCTTTCGAATGACCTGTTCACATTTTTTATAGTTGGCACACCCACATCAGTAACATGAACTGGTAATTTTGCAGGCCAGCCGTTTGTTTCCTGTGAGAAGGAGCCTAATCTAAAAGGCCCCATGTGCACGCTACAAGTACTGTGCTACTTCGCGTCACCACGGTGGACATGATTTTTATATTTGTTAAGTGCTTGTGGTGGCCAAATGTTGACTTCGCATATGTTTCGAAATCTAATGCATTATTCCCTTTTTATTTCTTCTTCTACGTTCTACCTTGACAGACTTCAACAGCTATACATCGTATCATATGACAAATCTATGTCAATACTGACACTCAAAGATATAGCGGCTGCGAGTGGCAGCAGCGTCGCCAAAAAGAGACTGTTCTACACTCTAACTCTGGCTTTGCCAGCCGACTTGGATTTAATTTATGATTCTTTTTGTTTTGTGTTATCCTCCTAGTGGGAGTAGAGATATATATATATGGTTGTATGAAAGGGATAGTCCGCCATTGCAATCACAATTAGGACTTTGATATTTGGCGTCTATACACAGAAAAGGTGGAAGGATTTAAAACCATTGTAATTCGAAAGTGCTCATCTTGATGAATAAACGGAAAATAGAATCATCGTCAGAGTTACAAAATAGGAAAAGGTAATTCATTGTTTTAAGAACTTGACACTTCACATTGGAAATTATACACGTTTAATTTTTTCTAGCAAGATTCACATCGTGTGGTGAAAATGATTTCAAGAGCCTACATCAAATTTATAATAACACGGAACAAAACCAGCGACGGGCGACATTTCCGTATTTTCTCGAAAGTACGATTTAATAGCCCGGACGCGGATTTATTCCTGCTACAACGATCAAGCATCTGCTGTCATTTTCATTCCCCTCCCGTTTTTCTTTGAGATTGTGCAGAACCACCAATACTAAATTGTCGATCCCTGCAGCTGTGGAGTCCCGGGATCGACATCACCGAGATTCAGAAGACAAATTCCTCCTCCAGCGATTCTCTATTGCTGGAGATTCACTAATAATAATAATAATTATTATTATTTTCAGAGAATCTTCAATATTTTTGTTAGGAAAACTCCTGCAATTAACTTCACATACATTTATAATATTCTTGCTTTTTTTCTTTTTTTTTATCTGCACAGTCTCCCAGTACAGTACACATTCATTCCAGAGAGAATGAGCACATTATTGCAACTAACTTGAGGAAGGGATATTATACCGTGCGCTATGAGGTCGAACATTATTGTACATCAATAAATGTTCTGGGCTTACAGTACCTCGCAACAATCGCAGATCCCAAGATCTTGTCCAATATCTGACAGCCGTTCACGAAATTGTTCCGATTCTCAGGTACAATTTCGTGAAGAGCGGTTCGTGTGGTAAACATAATCCTCGCCCACAACATTTGGGATCCTCCTCCATCTCGGTCTCTTTCGATAACGTTTGGGTCCCGAAATCGTGTTCCATGTTCCCTCCACATGCGAATCTATCGTGAATCACTCTCCAGACTATATCGAGACTCATCTGTGAAAAGTACATTGGCCCACAGTTCGACTGTCCAGTTGACATATTGACGACTCCACTCTAGACGTTCCCTTCTGTGAAGACGCATCAGAGGCAGACACACAGCATGCCTCCGACAGTAAAGACCACCCTGCTGAAGCCTTCTACACTCCGTTAGCTTCGATACAGCACATGCAGTGAATCCTGCGAGCTCAGATACCAATTTCCGTGCATTACTAACGCGGTAATGTCGTGCCCTTACAGCCAAATAACGGTTCTCTCTTCTGAAGTCACACATGGTCTGCCCTGCCCTGTTCTTCGGTACGTAGCTTCGGTCTCTATAAACAGTCGCCACATCAGTGAAACAACAGAACGATTCACATTAAGCCATAGGGCCATTTAAGTTTGCGACTGTTTTACTTCCTTTCTTTCTATGGGACACCACTGCAGAGAGTCTGGTAGGCATCTTCTCTGTGCCGTACTGCGTCTGTCATTGTGTACACAGCGATTGTGAATGTGGGGCTTCCACTATTTTGGGACTTGATGTAGTGGATAAAGTCAACTTATTCGCTCACGTAGTGCCATTTCAGAACCTGGAGGCATTACTGCTGTTGCTCAGGCAACTTTTTGGTAAGGATTTGGGTAGAGACATCAGTTTGGGTCACAGTAATAACGAAGCCATCAGCACTCCCTAAGTTCTCAAGCCTGCCCCATGTTGTCTGAAGTTCGAGATAAAGTGAGATCGTGTCACTGATTTCATCATGCTACTGGGCCATCCCCATGGTCGTTATCCCGAACTCCAATGGCGGCATTAGACTTCGGGACGATATCTAGCACACAATCAATGCACGAGGTGAAATGGATCTTTATCCAACATCACGCCATGAAGAGTTATTGGCTACGTTTCACGGCAGTAAGTACTTCCCCAAAAAATGATTACACATGTGGGTACTTCCAGTTTGCATTGGACACTGAGTTTCTGCGAATCTTAATGTCACTTACTCCTTTCATGATCCATTAGTCTGCCAATTTGCCATCTGGGGCCTCTTCTGCTTCAGGAATCTTCCGGCACTTTGTTTAGCAACTTTGAATGACATGCTCTACTGAGACAACTATTTGGACTACATTTGGGTTACATGGTCCACGAGAGAACAGTATTCGCAAAATTTGCATACAGTTTTTCTGAGACTATTAGAAAAAGGGTTGCAGTGCAAGCTTGAAAAATGTAGTTTTCCTGTCGTTAAAGCCGAGTGGTCTAAGGCGCTGCAGTCATGGAGTGTGCGGCTGGTCCCGGTGGAGGTTCGAGTCCTCCCTCGGGCATGGGTGTGTGTGTTTGCCTTAGGTAATTTAGGTTAGGTAGTGTGTAAGCTTAGGGACTGATGAACTGCTAAGGTCCATAAGCAGTTAAGTCCCATACGATTTCAAACACATTTGGACATTTGTTATTAAAGTGCAGTTTTTTGGCATAAGATAAGTAAAGATAATGTAATACCACTGGCAGAGAATACTACAGCAATCGACAGACTGCAGGTTCTTAACGATATCGGTGTTACAGTCGCTTTTAGGGACGGTAAATTACTATGTGAAATTCATTCCATAGGCTGCACATCTTTCTCATCCATCGAATCAGCTTCCTAAGAAAGGAGTCATCGGTCAGTGGTTAAAGTCACATCACCTGACACTCCATAATTTGAAATAACACCTCCACTCCTCTCTTTTTGGCCACTGGCACTGACCACAGATGCGTCCCTATAGAGAAACTATTCTCTCTCACAAGAATCCCGGTGACTCGAAGCAGCCTATTGCGTTTGCCTCAGAAACCTTGTCGTCAGTACATACATATTATGCCCAAATTCTGAAGGTGGCAGGGGTAAAATACAAGGAGCGAAAGGCTATTTACAATTTGTACATAAACCAGATGGCAGTTATAAGAGTCGAGGGGCATGAAAGGGAAGCAGTGGTTGGGAAGGGAGTGAGACAGGGTTGTAGCCTCTCCCCGATGTTATTCAATCTGTATATTGAGCAAGCAGTAAAGGAAACAAAAGAAAAATTCGGAGTAGGTATTAAAATTCATGGAGAAGAAGTAAAAACTTTGAGGTTCACCGATGACATTGTAATTCTGTCAGAGACAGCAAAGGACTTGGAAGAGCAGTTGAACGGAATGGACAGTGTCTTGAAAGGAGGACATAAGATGAACATCAACAAAAGCAAAACGAGGATAATGGAATGTAGTCAAATTAAATCGGGTGATGCTGAGGGGATTACATTAGGAAATGAGACACCTAAAGTAGTAAAGGGGTTTTGCTATTTAGGGAGTAAAATAACTGATGATGGTCGAAGTAGAGAGGATATAAAATGTACACTGGCAATGGCAAGGAAATCGTTTCTGAAGAAGAGAAATTTGTTAACATCGAGTATAGATTTAAGTGTCAGGAAGTCGTTTCTGAAAGTATTTGTATGGAGTGTAGCCATGTATGGAAGTGAAACATGGACGATAAATAGTTTGGACATGAAGAGAATAGAAGCTTTCGAAATGTGGTGCTACAGAAGAATGCTGAAGATAAGGTGGGTAGATCACGTAACTAATGAGGAGGTATTGAATAGGATTGGGGAGAAGAGAAGTTTGTGGCACAACTTGACTAGAAGAAGGGATCGGTTGGTAGGACATGTTTTGAGGCATCAAGGGATCACAAATTTAGCATTGGAGGGCAGCGTGGAGGGTAAAAATCGTAGAGGGAGACCAAGAGACCAATACACTAAGCAGATTCAGAAGGATGTAGGTTGCAGTAGGTACAGGGAGATGAAGAAGCTTGCACAGGATAGAGTAGCATGGAGAGCTGCATCAAACCAGTCTCAGGACTGAAGACCACAACAACAACAACATGCCCAAACTGAGAAGGAGGCACTTGATGTCAAAAACTATGTAAAAATGTTCCTTGTGTTCCTGTACAGCACCTCCTTACACACTATAAGCCGCTCATTTCCCCTTTGTATTTCTGCTCAACAGTGCCAATATTGAGTACTACTGGCTCACATCAGAGGATAAGATACCTACCAGTGGGTCTCATGTTGGCTTCGACAAGCAAGAGGCAATTTGTTTTACGCTGGACCAGAACCCTAAACAAATATCCATTGACAGTGCAGGAAGTCACGGCAGCTATCAGCGAGGCTCTGTACAAGCATAGAGTAATCACTATAGTTCAGTAGGGGTCGAGTCAGAACGATTACCCACACGATCAGACCCAGCACTTTTCATGCATTCAAATTTTGTGGAAGCCTCAATGTTGTCAACAGTGGAACTTTCAGGCAGATTAAAACTGTGTGCTGGACCGAGATTCGAACTCGGGACCTTTGCCTTTCGAGGGCCAGTGCTCTCTGGTGGAAGTAATCCTGTGAGTCGTACTTGCGTAGCTTAGATGGTAGAGCACTTGCCCGCGAAAGGCAAAGGTCCTGAGTTCGAGTCTCAGTACAGAACACAGTTTTAATCTGGCAGGAAGTTTCACATCAGCCCAAACTCCGCTGCAGAGTGATAATTTCATTCTGCTTGTCAACCGTGTGTTACTGCTAGCGATGGAATATCATTGCAACAAAGCATTTTGTAGATGTTACATGCCTCCCCCGGCCAAGTGACACATCGCTGACCAGCAATTAATTCGAATACTGATCACGCAGTGTCTATGTGTTCAGGATATACCCACAAAAAGGCGGCCTTGGAACGAAAAAAGACGTCTCTATGGTTCTTACCAAGGCACCAAAGTGTACTTGAATTTTAAAAGATTCCTCTTATGGGCCATGTGGCCCGTTGTGGCAGATGCATTGACTAAGTTCCTGTAAGAGTCTAGGTGGACTTGAACGACATCATTTGCTGCAGTTTGGGACTTACCTCATCAATATGTAGCCGGCCGAGGTGGTCGAGCGGTTCTAGGCGCTACAGTCTGGTACCGCGCGACCGCTCCGTTCGCAGGTTCGAAACCTGCCTCGGGCATGGATGTTCGTGATGTCCTTAGGTTAGTTAGGTTTAAATAGTTCTAAGTTCTAGGGGACTGATGACCTCAGATGTTAAGTCCCATAGTACTCAGAGCCATTTGAACCATCTTCAATGTGCATATAACAAAAGCAACTCACAGAAACAAAAGAAAGGTTTAAGAGTGGAATTAAAATTCAAGGTGGAAGGATATCATTACTAATATATCGCTGATGACACTGTTATCCTTAGTGAAAATGAAGAAGTACGAGATCCGACGAATGGAATGAACAGTCTAATGAGTACAGAATATGGATTGAGAGTTAATCGAAATAAGGCGAACGCAATGAGAAGCAACAGAAATGAGATCAAGGAGAAACTGAACATAAGGATCAGTGATCACGAAGTAGATGACGTTATAGAACTCTTCTGCCTAGAGAGCAAAATAGCCAACGACAAATGGAGGAAGGAGGACGTCAAAACCAGACTAGCACTTGTAAAGGGCTAATCCTGTCCGAGGGAATTCTACTGGAATCAGAAGTAGGCCTTAATTTGAGAAAGAGATTTCTGAGAATTTAAGTATGGAGCTCAACATTGTATGACAGTGAAACAGGAACTTTGTGAAAACTGGGACGGAAGTGAATCGAAGCATTTGAGATGTCGTGCTACAGAAGAATGTTGAGAATTGGATGGACTAATAACGTAAGGAATGAGGAGGTTCTTCAGAGAACAGGCGTGGAAAAGAATATATTGTAAACACTGACAAGAAGAACGGATGGAATGATAGGACATACGTTAAAAGGTCTGGCTGTTCCTACAAATCCCCATTTTCCTGTAATCATTAAGTTCTTTTATTTTATTGAAATTGTCTCTGTAATCCGTACTAACTGTAGTTTTACTTGCTTCATTTATTCAATGCAAACTTATAAACAGTCACAGTTTTGAGTATAATGTTAATGTTTCTCCTGTTTACTCCTTTTATATTTGTGTATTGTTCAGCTTCTTTTTACCTTCTAAAACGCAGCACCACCACGTCGTCAGAGATTGCATTTACAGTGTATTCCCTCACACTCCTCCATTTTCTAGCATTTATTCACTTCTGTTTGTCTTATCGATATTGCTTAAGTTCCTTATACATTTTGTAGTTACATTGATAATTCCTTCTTCTTTTAGTTGTTTACGTATCACTCTCCATGTTTTATAGTTCCTGAAGTAGCCTTGTCAAGTACTATTTTATTTTACTTTATTAGTTTCATTTATTAATAGAAAGTGCTATGTAGGTATGCTGTTCCTAGTCTGCGTTAAAATTTTTCCTGTCTACTCCGTTTTTACTTTTATTTATTTACTGTTCAAATTTTTACATTGTATTACCACCACACTGTCGAAGATGTTACTTACGTTATGTTTCTGCTTCAGTATAGACGCGTAACTTCTCTTCCAATGTTCTTTACACACGTTGTAACTTCTTTGGTGACAATACTCAGCAAATGTCGGAAGGTGGCCTTGTAAGCCGAAAACCGGTTAACACAATAAAAGTAATACTGTAGAACAAAAGCATATTAGTACTTTTCAGTTATTATTTATCATGTGTTAAGACAGCACGGAATAACTTCCTTGGTACTAGATGGAGGTGTAAAGGTTACAAACTGCAGAGGAAGCCAGACATTGGAATACAATGAGGAAATAATTAAAGATGTAGGCTGCAGTTACTACTCTGACATGAAGAGGCTGTCGCTGCAGATAAACTCCATATCCGCTGCTATATCCACAATCGGGGGTCCACTGTGCACCATGTTCTTACATAGTGCTCTCCGCCACTGAAACGGTATTCAACACCTGACGATCATGCCACTCCATATGGCATCAAACAAACAGCTCAAGTGGTTGACCAGGACGTAGAGAGCATAACTGAAGAATACAGTCTCGGCAGTACTTCGGTACCTGAAGAGGATGCCTTGTTCCGTTTTTGAACGTGTTAACGAACAGCTCCATTCAACAGTCACAGTATGCTCAAGTGCTGCATGGCCATCAGTCTCGTTGTTATTTTAATCAGTTGTGTCCAGAGCCACGTGACTCTGGCCCTCAGGCCTTGGCACACTATCAGCAAAGTTTTGCCATGTGTGCACTTTCATTCAGGAGAAGCCTGAGGTTAACCCAAGGCGTCGTGGTGGGACATACGGGGCAAACAGCTTTAAATTGTTGATTTTAGTATGTATGGAGGTCTGAAGGACCACGGCCGTTCACTGTTGCAAGAAAATGAAACGCCTACAGCGGTCTTTATGATCGTATTTATTGTGTAGTTATCACTTTCGACACTTCAGTGCGCCATCTTCAGACATTAGTTGATGCTGAAGGGGTTACCACCATCCATATATACGATGCGTCTGTGGAAAAAACATTACTGGTTTACGCAGACTATCTGTAACTGTTGTGTCGTCTAACCTACCATCAACTGTCAACTGACCTTATACAACATGTCGTGTACGCTGCATTCTGGCGGCTACGCCGACAGAGGTTGCTGATTACTTACTTCGGTCTTTTGTGTGGGGCATTTGCTATTTTTGTTAGTCATGTCATCATTACGATTTTATTTTCTTAGCTCCGTAAGTAAGCTTGTTCTTAAATTTTTCCTATAAAAACACCGCAAAAGCGTCGCAAGCTGACATGCTACAGAATAATCATCTTCTTTTCCACAGTTTTAAGATTAATTTTATTCGTGTTTTTAATTTATTGAACTTTTTCACTATAATAGCACATACACCTTATGAATCCAATATAGATTTTACCTATTTTCTTCATTTTATAGTATGTGTTACAGTCGCCAGTTGACGAATACAAGTAGGCTTCCAGCAGCGACATCTAACCTTACAACACAAAAGTAACTTGTAGCAACTGTACCTTTGTTTCTTATGGACAAATGATTCCGCCGGCTCTTTGGCCTAGTATACGCCACGTTTAATACATATATATATATATATATATATATATATATATATATATATATATATATATATATATATGTGAGTGTGTGTGTATGTGTGTGTGGCGATACTAGGCTAATTTTGAATGTATTTTTGACGATGCCACGAAGATTTCATTTTATTTGTTTATTTGGAAATGTTTCAAAACAGGTATGCATCGTCATGTTTTGCACATGTGTTAAAGTATTATATTTCAGTATAGCATATTTTATTATTTTAAGATGCAGACTGTCCCCTGGTTGTATTTGGTTTTCCCATGTTTTGCTGCACAACTGCAGACATCGCTGGCCGTAACGAGTAGGTTACGGAACAAAAATGTACGTGATCATAGACGAAAATACGAGACATTTGACCTACAAATATCACGTGAAAGGCCAGCAATCTGGATGCCATATGAGTCTCTATAGAGACTCTAAATATGTCAAAAATCTGTTCTTAACTCTAGTTTGGGAAAGAGTTATGTTTTTTTTTTTTTAAAAAAAAGTAAAGAAATTTTGCTGACCACCAAACTGCTTTCAACTTACTGGGTCTAACTCAAGATTTATCGATCCCACGGAAATATATTTCTTTCGTTGATTGCCAGAATACCTCTCTCGGCAATGGACTCCGAAGATTCATATTTTGTATTTACTATCTCTGGGGGCGGCAGGTTTTAGAGTTCTGTCAATATTTAACCCTTAACTAGTATGAGTTTGGTTCCATCTCCTACAACAATCAAGAAAAAAGTCAAGACATCCACTTTTGGTGTAGATGTCTATAATGTCTACCCTATGCCCCTCTTTCGACTACTTCCATCGTATATCGCAATGCAAGTGATGCTAAACCTTACACTAATCTCTTATTGCAACGGCTCTCTGTGAAGTGACGGGCACATTGTTTTCAGCAGTAACAGTGCCGACACAGTGGAAGCGGCCACTGCAAGTACAGCTCTCATCTGCATGGTGGTGGTTGGTGCCGTACATTCCGTTAGCCCTCAAATGGCATTCTGTTTAAATCACACAATAATGTCCTAATTGCTCTGTTCATTGTTACTGGTAATAGTACCTGCGTTTCATTTCTTGTTAAAGAGGGCCCAACGGTACAGACCGGTCACAGTGTGTTTATCAGTCCTTAGATGTCACTGGACGCGGATATAGAGGGGCATGTTGTCAGCACACCGCTCTTCCGGTCGAAGTTAGTTTTCGTGACTGGCGCTGCTACTTCTCAGTCAAGTAGATCCTCAATTGGCCTCACAAGGGCAGAGTGCACCCCGCTTGAAATCAGCACTACGCAGGCCCAGATGGTATCTCATCTAAGTGCTAGCCAAGCCCGATAGTGCTTAACTTCGATGGAAATGAGTGTACGGCATTGTGGGCAGAGAGTCCCCCATTCGGGGAAGTTCGGCAGCTGAGGGCAAGTACATATCGCATTCGACGCCAGATTGAACGACTTACGCGTAGGAGATGGGGATGAAATGATGATGTAGACAACACAACACCCAGTACCTGAGCGGAGAAAATCTCCTGCCCCAGCCGGGAATCGAACCCAGGCCCCTTGGCGTGGCATTCTGCCGCGCTGACCACTCAGCTAACGGGGGCGGACTTAAATCTGGTGATCTGACAGGAAAAGACGTGAACTGGAGTTACGACTGCAGCAATGCCGTTGGCACATTTCTTCTTACTCACAGCTTTACATGCTCTCGTAGTCAACAAGAAACATTTAAGAGGCTCTTCTTTTACAACTTAATGAGATTTCTGTGACTACAAGTGACTAATGCCAGGAACCACAGGTCAAGGGAAGGTCATGGCCCGTATCTTACATTTTCACTGTTGCGAGCTGTAGCCGTAGGCGTTAGTTGATGTGCATTTCGTTTTGTGTCTAATGCTATATTTAATTTTTTCTAGTATCCTCGGCGTATGCTCTCCTGATGTCACTTCAGTTCCATGACCTGCATAGGGATTACTGGTCATCGAAATTCAAAGACACCCGCTCGTGTGGAAGGGGGCAACAAATCTGAAGAAACAGCAAGCTGCTGTGAAGAATACCAGCGAAAGTGTGTTTATCTGTGGGATGAAACACAACTGTCCCATTCAACAACAGTGTGAAGATTGTGCTGAGCACAAACAGTCCAGCATGCATCACAGCTGCACACTCTACTGAGTAGCACTTCGTAAAAATGTAATTGACTCATTGTAACGCGGTGTTACCATGTAAACTTAGTGTTGTTCTTACTGTTAATAAACTTTGATTTTCCATACAGAGTTCACATTATTCTCCGTTGCACCTCCTCTAAAATCGCTCAATTCAGAACTGATAGTTACTTGTAGTATCGAAGTATGTTATTTCATGAATGATTTTATTACCAGAACGAAGCTGTCACATTGTATTAAATAGATAAATACAGACCTAACAAGTAATCTATTGGTTTTCAGTTACTTTGTTTAAATAAAGAAGAGATTGAAATTAGTTTATAACCCCACCAAAATAATTGTTAAAATTTTAGTCCTTTATTTGTAAATATTTATTTCATTTATAGACTGAAAAAATTGCAATTTAAACAACATTTTACTGTAAATGTTGTTGAAAACACTAACTGTGATTGCCCCAGATTAATTTCCCTCATTAACCGGTCTTCATCTTACAAGCACATCATGAGACGATGGCTATCGTCGAATAAGGTAATACAATGATGGAAAGCTTTGTCGAAGATAAAGCGGTCTAAACGTAATGGAAGTAACTTGCAGAGTTGAAGTTGTCTCAGACAAAGAAACAGTGCAATTGTTAATAACATTAATGCTGAATAGCGAATATATGTAAAGAGGGAGCAAGGTGACAATCAACCATGGGAAAAATCGTGCCATAAATTAAATAGCTTCAAATGATGACATATACATGTAAGTATGTACAGAAAATAATGTGGCGACAGTAGCTTATCAAGTAGTTCTTCAAATATAATTGGAAAATAAAATTAACAGTCACCGGCACTCAGGGGGTCACGAGAGACTTGGTAATGAATTACACAAGAGAATAAGAAGTGTAGGTAACAGAGGTTTTTAAGGCACAAGTTTTCAATTTGGAAGGATTCAAGGCAGGATGGAAAAGGAAACGCAGAAAGCGGTTTGAGGACAGAAAAAGGAACATAAAAGGAAGAATGGATGGAAAGGAAAGAACAAAAAATAATTAACAACTTAAAATGGAACATCATCCCTAGAAGGCTTTAACATTAGAAGAAGAATGGGACAGCAGTGTGTATATACACAAATTAGAAGATATGGAAAAACTGAAATGAAATAATGCTAAGAATTATTAAGAGGTCTGGATGAAGGATAGAAGAGAAGTGACACTTCACATTAGTTGTTCATTTAAAATCAAAAGGCGATATTGTAATGCTCCTTTATTGTTATCAAAGACTTCCTGCAGGTTCAGTTTTCACACTTGATTTCCCAAGTGGCAGACATGTGACTGTGCTATACAGATGTGAACTCAACCCTGAGCATGCTCAACAAATGAAAAGTCACACTTACACAACCAACAAGTAAACGCATCTGGGTTCAAGCAGCTGCTACAGTTCTTTGTTAAAAGTATAGAACTTAACTACAATCAACACAACTAGTTTTCAGCAGTATTTATATGGAACACATTGTTCTGTTAAAGCCTGACCTGCAATTTCGAATGAAACCTATTTGTTACCATTAGTAAGATTTACGACTATTGTGGCGGTTTTATCTCCATGCTGTTTCTACTGGGCAAACAACACATAGTCATCGCATATGAATTGGCAATTATTTGCAACCATAAGGTAAAAATATAAATTCAAAGCGAAAACAAATAAAAGTTTGAGTATATTGTGCTCTTGCGTTTCTCTACTTGGTGAAATGTTGTTGATCTGCATCAAGCTCAGAAAAATATTATGTTTTGAAAGGATAAAACCAGCAGTTTAACTCTCCCATTAACGTTTCTCAAAAATTTCCCTAAATAAGTGTAATGAATAAAATCTTCAAACCAATAAAGAAAATAAAAAGAATTCAAGATAAAGGTAAAAAGAATTTTCAAGCTAAATATATCAACTTATCATAACGAAACCACAGTAAATTTCCCCAAATCAAATAAACCCAAAAGACATAATATCAAGCTACATAAAAAAAAACAAAAGAATAAAAATCACCTCCTAAAAATTGAAGCTTATAGTATACTTATAAATATAATTTTAGTCTATTTTGGCAGAAAAATCAAACTAAAACAGCTTGCACCATATTCAGTATTAAATCCTGAAACTAATGGAGACTCTCCTTCGGCAAAATCAAAACCAGTATGGTAAAGTTTCTGCCAAGGAAGAAGCAAAACAAACTAAGGCTAAACGAAAAGATACAACAACAAAATCAACAGTAAACCTGATAATCAAATATATTACAATCAAATCAGTATCAAGTATATTACAACTACTGATTAAAATAAGTGAAGATAATCGCTTCCAAACTAATCTAGACTCATATGAAATAATCTGAGCAACCTAATGAAAAGAACCTAACAGAGAATAATCTGAATTTTAGGACTGACCAGCAATTGTTACAGTGTAAACACCTCACCCAGTACAACACAAAAAAATAAAAACCTATAAGAAAAGGTACATATGTATTTAAATAAGGAATAATCACCCAAACAGGTAAAGATATCATTAATTTTAAAACAGGGGGAAAATAATAAAGCAAATAATTAGATATAGCAGACATAGCCTGCTCCTTAGAAATTGATTTGATTGCATTATTAAGGGTTGAGGAATACCAAGAAATCCTACCTTACTTGGACCTTTTCAAACTTTAAAATAACTTAAAACCTTACATTCCAACAAGTTTAAGAAAGCTACAGTAATTAAAACAAAATAAATTAATACAAGAAATTTCCAACTAAACACAAATAAATCATAAACTATCAATACTATTTTTAGAATAAATCTACATAAATTATCTCTAAATTCAACACATTAATCTGTGTAAATAGTAATAAATTGATACTAATCAATAACATAAAAAGTGTTTAAATTATGTGGTCCTTTCATACTAATGCGGGGAAATAATCTTAGGATAGAAAATGACCTGGCTCATAATGGTCTGATATCACATCATGTACGAATTTAGAGGTAAAATAGATTTAATCACTTTGCTCCAGCGCCCAATCTTCTTCTTAATGCAACATCGAGGTCACAATTTGCTTTCTCAGCATAAGCCCTCAAAAACAATTACAATGTTATCCTTAAGATAAAGTTATGAACATAATTTATTGATCATGATAACATACATAAATCAATCATTTAATAATGAAAAGATTATTTATTTCTCATGTCACCTCAACAAAACATTATCGTCAAATATAGTTAGACCAACTAAACACAATATAAATATTGTCTTCTCATCCTAAATATAAATTTAAACCTTTTGATGTAAAAGTTAAATTCAAAAATTCACCAATAGACAGCTGATTTCTTGTCAAGCTCTTCTTTCCAGCCATTAATTAAGAGACTAATGATTATGCTCCCTTGCAAGGTCAAAATAGTACGGCTCTTTAAAAATTTACTGAGTGAGCAGGGCAAACTTCAAAATATTATCAAGATGACATGGTTTTCAGAAACAGCTCGAATTTAATTTGCCTATTTCCTTATAATACGTTAACAACAATAAATTCTATATACAAAGAAATGTGACATTTCCATCATTATTACAAAAGTTGTTAAAGTAATTCAAATATCTTAATGAAGTAGCTAAAATAATTATTAAGTCAAGTTCTAAAATAATGAACTAAAAATTAATGTTGAAGATAGCTGTTCTAAAATAAATAAGTTATAAATAATAACTTTAAATCTTGGTGCTGAAAGAAAAATAGGTTAATACTTATATTTTAAAAATCAAATATAAACATATCAACTACAAAAAATAAAAATTTCTTAAGAAACAAGATATCTTAGGAAATGATTAACATCTAATTTCCATTTTCCAGTAAGACCTACATGATTCAACGAGCCAAGTACTGCACCATACCTGTAGCTGAGGGAAACCCACTCAGACATGATAATGAAACGCCAAAAGCAATAAAATTGTTTCCCAGCACAGAAGAAGTCAGTTCACAATTGTTGATAAATCTGAGCCACAAACAGCAAGAATCTTCAACACATTTGCAAAAATATTTGTTTTTTAGAAAGTTGAGTCTGCTGTAAGAGTGGGCAAATCATTGCACTCTACAAATTTTTTTAAATGTCACAGAAAGCGTATATGATAATAACAACAGACAACAATGGAAGTACGTGCTTCTCATGCTTCAAGTTTTGTAATCATATTTTGTTGCTTTCAGCAGGATAAGATGTAAATATACACCTATTCTAATGTTTTTCATTAATAAGTTGTGGCTTACGTCATTCAGTCAGTGTGACTCGGGTGTTTTTAAATATATTTCACTATAATTCACGTCTCTTGGTAATTTAATAACATTTTGAACCACGATATATAACAACTATTTCGTTAATTAATCAGATAATAATTAAAAACAAAAACACTTGGAACACTAGTGTCGCTTCAGCTGTCAAACGGTAACAACTTCCACACAACAGATTGTCGTGACTGTATGTATTAGATTGTGGTAATACTTCTTACTACAGCTTGAGATACTGGAACAGAAAGATTTGCTGTCGGAGAAGATCTAATAGTATTCCTGCATGGCAGCCGTTACAGAATTAGAGATTTAAGTTCATTTACGAGCAGAGGCATAATATCTTCTGAACAGAAATATGAAATAAGTTATTTTGTCAAAGAGAACTAGCGTATAAAAAATACTTATTCCAGGGTGAGAAATTTCATCATTTTAACAACATTAGAAATTTGTGGTTCAGGTCTACTTTCGTGCAGGATTAGACATCGGTCTCTGTGGCTTTATGAGAATAGTTTCAGCATGCACTCAGTCTGGTTTTGTCACAAGAGGCCATCTTTAGATTGGAGCTGTAGTTTACTAATATTTTCTCCCCTAAAAACTTAGACGACTATATTCATACTTGGAGTTTGCTACAAATATAGGTGGCTACACATGTCTAGTGTGAGAAAAAAACTTAAATAAGCATTTCAGGAGAGTTGCTTGATATGGCAGCAGTGCAGACAGTGCAGGGTACAGCTTCGTATCGATAGGTAGCATTTGATCATTACGGCTATTGTTGGAACCTACATCATACAAGTAAACTAGAAAGGGGACTGGCCCATTTGCTATGACGATTTTCTGGTAGTTCTGACCATAAATGTGACTGGATTTCCAAATTTGATAAATGTGCTCAGTCTCTGTAATATTAAATTTTTTTTAGAGAACAGAGAGGTTACGTCATTTGGAGAGAGTAGTAGCAGTGTGTATTCGACTGTCTCAAGGTAGTAGAGTGTTTTATATTAATTATAACTGTGTAGTTTCTTATTGTTGGAACATTTTGTTAATGTCTGCTGTTAAAATTTTGTAGTGAAGTGCATCGACTTGTCTAATAGTTGAAACAAGTATCAAGGAAGGCAATTGTAGACACAATGGCTATTAAGAAATGTTTCTGCTAAATTATCTAGATGTGGAAACTTAATGAAATGTGTATCGTCATCATGACTTCTCATTTATCAGTTGTTAAGATTAGTTTCCCAATTTCTTGCGTTGCACATCACTAGTATGACAAATGAAACTGGGTTTTGAGTGGTCAGATCAATATACCTGGTACTGACAGGTTGCAGATTGGATGAGCGTTCTGTGCACAGAGGTGGGCTAATAAATTCAACTACCATCAAGGTTCATGTCCATTATAATGCACGGTGATTGTCAGAGTGTATTTGTGAAAACAATATTATATCAGTTCTGATGCTAAATATCAGCAGAAGATTTTCAAGCAGTTTTAATAGAGTATCAGATGCCTTAATTGTAATGTTCATTTGCTCTGTAATTACAATAGTAATCCTGGTACAGTGACTCTTAACTGGACAAAGATAAAGATTTGCAACATTCAAGGCCATTGTTTTAATTTAATTACTCTTTTTTTGCAGTCATATGTTGTTTGTAAACTTCGTTGAAAACGAATTGCTTTCTCACAAAGCAATTGTTTGCTGTGCAGGGCACATATTTACAACTGAAACTTAAATGTTGACATATTTATGTTGTCCAGCACCATAGTTTACACATTTCGATAAGAAAAACCAGTTTTACCAATTTCTCATTCATCAACTTGGGACTTACAGAGTATAACAATAAACTTTCAAACTTATTAAACGTAGGCCTAGCTGCACTGTCCTGAAGGCTTAGACCCATAAAAACATTTAAGAACATAAACATTTAACATAACATGCAAGTAACATTAATTCCACCTTTTAGATATCAAGTTTAATATTCATTTAAGTAAATCGCAATTTAAATTTCTCTCCCTTTATTTTTCTGTCATCACATAAAAGTTGAGATGTTGTTCAGGACTGGAAGCAGGGCTTTTGTAGGAATTTGTATACTTCAAAAAGTTTACAGTGTGTACTTGCTCTTTTGTAAATTTTGTCTCAAGCTCGCTGTGGAGCAGGGTGTACTCTGGGGAGATCAGCAGCCTGGTCCAGCACAAACGAACTTCTAGATTCATCAATTATTAATACAGACAACATTGGCGAACTGTCTTTGACTATAGATCCTATACCAGTCTTCTAACATGAATCTCTTTGACAGGAACACGTAATGTGTAGTTTGGATTTGTAGATGGATTATAGTGTGGTTTTTATATATGTATAACATTTGATTTTTGTGTACTGTAAATTCAGTGTGAAGATATGTCAGGTGCTAGATTGGTTTACTTTTAGAGGGTTATGGCAAGGCCTCGCTCAGTTTTACAAAATTCGGAGTAAACAGCAATCTGAGATTCAGCCAGCTACTGAAGCTTCTGCAGATCAGCCAATAGCCACATCTAGGTCGAGCATGAATCCTTTAACGGACGTACTGAACAGGTAATGTCTTTTGGCCACTAAGGTGGACAAAATTGTTAAGATTACTACTTAAACAGACAAAACAGATGAGATCGGCAAGAAGATAGACAAAAATAGACAAACTAGCTCCAACAGTGTGAATAATATGTAAAAAGGTGGAACATTTGGTGACTAAGCAGGAATTCGAAGAGATTACGTCACATGTAACATAGATAGCCCCAGAGCAGGAGAGCAATGTACTTGAAATAACAGGTATGCAGGAACGCCAAGGTACAATTGAGTCTATAGATTACTACTCTGGCGTGAGGCCACGAAAGGTTAACTGTAGAAAAGTTCTATGACCATACAAAAATTTTTTCTACCAAATTTGAAGCGCAGGCTGGAATTAAAGAGAGATAAATTGAGACTATTGTGCACCAAACCATACAGGCAACCGTAGATAATCTATCAACATATTGTTTACCATACAGTCTCGAATTCAAGGCACTGTTGGAGGAAGTAAAGGAGAAAATGAGTCTTGACTTCGTCCAGTGGAAAGAACAGATTACCGAGTGGGTGAAGAAATTTTCACAAGATGTAGGAGACGTCTGAGGGGCACTGCAAACACCACTGTGTTGCTAAATGCCTCAGGCCCCGAGCACCGTATCAATTACAAATACGAGTAATAGGCAAGCGTATCAAACATTAATGAATTGCAGTGCCGGTGATGCTTCAGTTGTATTGTCAACGACAAACCTAAATGCAACGATGCTCTTGGAACAATAATTACAGGCAGTTTCAACTATTCACTGATGACAGAAAATCCGTGAATCCGGTTGTTTTCATACGAGGATTTCGTGGAGTTTCGACAGGAACGGGGATTGAAGTTCAGAAAATTAGTTATGTAGCAGGCTATTGCCAAGGATTCCCTGCATTATTAACTACGGATATAGTTGAGCAATGCAACACTTACCAAGAGTTTGAAGGAACTTTATTAGCGAGGTACTGGACAGGTGGCAAATTAGAGAGACTAAAAAACATTTATTTAAGCCAAAAGTCTTCTCTTACAAAAACAGAAATTTGAGGTGGGATTTTTCAAAACTATATGAATATGGGGCGCAATTGGGATGAGTCGCTTGCGGACATAATGACATGCCATGCACACTGAAATCGACATTTCCATTCTAAATCAGGCACAAACTCATCCATGCCAATGACGACGAGGTCGAAGATTTCTTGTCAGTATTTGATTCAGTAGACCTGATTCAAGAGGACATTACAGCTAGACAAAGACCAATGACTAATAATGTGCCTAATCCTAGTTAGTACCATGGCTTACATATAATTATAACCAATTGCGTGGTAAAATTATTAACAGTAATCCTCCTTGTATTCGATGCCAGAGTGATTAATAAAATAATCGTTCTAGTACGTACACAAACAGCGAACATTGACGAGTTAATACAAAAGTTTAATAATATATAGTACTTGATCAACATAGATACGAGTACGTTGTTCTGGCAGATTAGCCTTGATCAGCCACAAGATAATGAGTACAAATAATGGTAACTACCACAATAGGCCAGCAAATGGAAATACTACTGGTTTTAGACCAAATAATAATAACTATATTTTGCAATACCGTAGGTTCAATGCATTGTCTGGGAACAACTTTATTAGGGACAATGACCACCAGAGGGATCAGAAAAACTATCAGTTGCCACAACCACAAGCAATGAATGCGAACTGGTGGAAGTAGACACCAGTAACAAAGGATGCGACTGAGAATAGTG
Source organism: Schistocerca americana (assembly GCF_021461395.2). Lineage (NCBI taxonomy): Eukaryota > Metazoa > Arthropoda > Insecta > Orthoptera > Acrididae > Schistocerca > Schistocerca americana. The sequence continues at coordinate 522,806,085 of NC_060119.1, read as the reverse complement.
GTCCACAACAAGGCGCTATGCCACTAAACTAAACATAATCGCACCGTGTCCCAGAGGAGCGGCCAGGACAATCAGCACATGATTAACTACGTCCGATATAATGAAGGTATTGATTTGAAAATAGAGCTCTTTGCATATTCTAATTTAATGGAGATCATCCAATATTACCTATTTCACGGTGAAAGCGAGCGTAGAAGAAATCCTAGTTACTGTTGTTTCGGATACAGGTGCGTCGGTTACTGCCGGCTCTGGCAGTTTGTTTGACAAACTACCGCTGAAGAAAATATTGTCTATTCTTGCAGAAAGCAATTGTAGGATAGTTCGGGCGGTTGGCAACCGATCACAATTAATTAAGATACAAATGATATTCGTTGTTGAACTTGGAAATGTAGCAATGAAATGCATGTCCCTTGTGATAAATAAATTACTAGCGTATTGTATCGTTGGTTGGGAAACCATTTGTGAGAAGAATGAACGTGTCGACTCCTCGGCAGGCAAATTATTATTTCGAGTAGAATGTATTCTCAGACAAGAGAATAAGCCGAACGATACTGCTGTGCAGCGCATATAAAATTGATTATGGTGAGCAACCGTAATTATTCCACATCTATTAACAAAGGTAAGACACCTTTTAGTTTAGAGGAACATCTCTGTAAGATATTAGAAGCGCCAACACATCTTAATCAAGATCAGATGGGCCAGTTAGCCAGTTTAATTAACAGTTACCATGAAGTCTATGAGAAAAGGCCTTGCTATGTAACGAATACGGGTGCCACCTTAAAGTTTACCGACATAAGACCTTCTACCGTAGTATCTATACAGTCTCTTTGAAATTCAAATCAGCGGTACAGGAAGAGATCAACCGCAGGGTTTTGTGGGAGTTAACTGAGACTTCAGCCCGTTACTCATGATACCTAAAAGTGACGGCAACGTTCGCCTTGATGTCGACGCCGTGGTGATTAATACAATAATGGTTACAGTATGTACTCACACAGAGAACACTGATGAGTTAATACAAAAGTATCATGGCGGACGGTACTTGACTAGGGTAGATAAGCTTACGTTGTTCCGGCAGATAAACTTTGATCAGCCTTCACGAAAGTATGTAGCATTCTTATATACAGGAAGAAGCTGCCTCCTTAAGGTTCTCCCATTTGGCCTTAACAAAAGAGCCGGAGTATTCATTGAAGCTTTGGATTATGTGTTGGAACCTGGATTTAGAAGTCGATTGACACTCTTTGTGGACTATCTGTTAGTAACAACAGACATACGGGAGGAACACCTAGAGCTATTAAACAGAGCAAAAGATGCTTTTAGAAAAGCTGAAGTGATAGTAATTTGCAATTCTAACTGTGCTTTGGAGAAGACGAAGTTCCTTGGCCGTCTGATTGACGCGAAAGAAATTCTGTCCAAATTAGGAGAAGATTCGTGCGATTAAGAACCTTCTCACCCTAAGAAATAAAAAACGAATGCATTTCTGGGACTCGCCTCGTTCCTTCGAAGATTCGTGCCGGATCAGTCGCTTAACGCAGAAGCACAGTTCAGAATGCCGCCAGGAACTGAACGAGAGAATGGAACGAAGCATTTAATCCTCTCAAGAAGGCATTGGTACCACCCATACACGTGCTAGATTTTGGTCTGACGATAGATTCTTCCTCAGTCGGTTTAGGAGCCTGCCTATTCCATGATAGGCGGAAAGCCAACGTTTTGTCCAATAACATTGCTAGCAGACTATTGACACCTTGTGAAAGATCGTACCCTGCGACAGAATAGGTAGCGCTGACAGTGGACTGGGCTTTCTGCAAGTTTAATACTATCTATTTGGAGCCAAGGTAAGGGTGCATTGTGACCACCAAGCTCTAACGTTCATGTAAACTTATAAAGTAATGCATTCCAGTCTGTCAGTATGGAGTTTGGCACTACAAGAATACAATAAGCGGAAAGGATAATATAGTACGGGATGCGCTATCGAGACTTCCTGAAGTTTTAAATACAGAAGCTGTTGTGCGTGATATCCCTACTTTGTTGATACAGGATCAGGTAAACAGATAAGTATCTGGAACATTTCCAGAACATGGCTGTACGGCAAGATCATTAATCAAGTATTACTTCATCCTAGGAGTGAAAATGTACGAGACTTTTGAGTCTGCATCCATCAAAAATATGGAAAACAACTCATACGGTATAATCATCACGTTTGGGTCCAATTTGGGGTACACAGGTATGCTGATAAATTTAGAACCTACTGCTATTTGCCTGATATCAGACGGAAATTGATGAAAAACATCAAATCTTCTCATATTTGTCAGAAAACGAAACGCAATAATCGCGGAAGTAAAGGACCAGTACCACGCATAATCCAGGACACACTCCCTGCCATCGTATGTGTGGACGTCTGCGGGCTAGTACTCACTGTCAGGGGTGGATGTAATTACATTGTAGGATACTTTGTTGTATTTACGAAGTATGTCAAGGTGTACGCGTTAAAACAGTAACTTGTGCTCCCATTCTGGAACGACTGTTCGACGACTTCGTGTCGCTAGTTGGGGTACCACATGCTGTACTTTCAGACCATGCAGCGAATTTCACACGTTTTTCTTGGAGGCATGCACTCGCAAGAGCAGGTAAAAATGGAAATGAGCGTATAGCATTGTGGGCAGGGAGCCCCCCATTCGGGGAAGTTCGGCAGATTGCATTCGACGCCACATTGGATGACTTGCGCGTCGGAGATGGGGATGAATTGATGATGAGGACAACAAAACACCCAGTCCCTGAGCGGAGAAAATCTCCTGCCCTAACTGGGAATCGAACCCAGGACCCTTGGCGCAGCATTCCGCCACGCTGACCACTATATATATATATATATATATATATATATATATATATATATATCTGACCGAAAGCCACTCAGCTAACGTGGCCTACGCAAGAGCAACTATCGAGCAGGTACTAAAGTGCAGGTACCATTTCGACGGGCTATGAGTTGAGATAGTTTTTCGATGATTAAGTAGATTTATCCGCACTTAGTGCCACAATAGGCTGACAAGAATGAATTGGCTACTCGGAAAGTTCAAAATAGTTATGGATCACTTGCCGTGTACGACAGACCAGTTCACACAAGCGGAGCTGATGTTTAGGCAAGAAGAGAGGAATCAGTGGGTGAGAATGACACCCAAGATACCAGCTGAGGATCTTCATTGGGAGGAGAAAATGAGATAAGCATTAGCCAATTTGATTGAACAAGCACAAATTCGGAATCAAGTGTAAGATAAAAGCATACTGCAGACGCAAATACACTGAAGCGCCAAAGAAACTCTTATAGGCATGCCTATTCAAATGCAAAGATATCTAAACAGGCCGAATACGGTGCCACGGTCTGCAATGCCTATTAAGAAAACAAGTGTCTGGCGCAGTTGTGACATCGGTTACTGTTGCTACGGGGTGTTATAGTCAGAGCTCGAACGATGGGAAGCAGCATCTCCGTGGTAGCGATGAAGTGGGGATTTTCCCGTACGACCATTTCACGAGAGTACCATGAATACCAGAAATCTGGTGAAACCTCAAATCTCCGACATCCGTACGGCCGGAAAAAGATCCTGCAAGCAAGGGACCGACGACGACTCAAGAGAATCGTTCATCGTGACAGAGGTTCCACTCTCCCAAAAATTCCTGCAGATTTCAATGCTGGATTATCAACAGGTGTCACCGTGTGAACTATTCAACGAAACACCATCGATATGGGCGTTCAGAGCCGAAGGCCCACTCGTGTACCCTTGATAACTGCACAACACGAAAGCTTGGCGCGTCAACACCGACGCTGGACTGTTGATGACTGTAAACATGTTGCTTCGTCGGACGAGTCTCGTTTCAAATTTTAACTAGCGGATGGGCGTGTACGGATATGGAGACAACATAATAAATCCATGGACCCCGCATGTCAGCAGGGGACTGTTCAAGCCGGTGGAGGCCCTGTAATGGTGTGTAGCATGTGCTTTTCGAATGATATGAAGCCCCTGATACGCCTAGAAACCACTCTGACAGGTCACAAGTTCGTAAGCATGCTGTCTGGTCATATCCATTGTGCATTCTGACGGACTAGCGCAATTCCAGCAGGACAATGCAACACTCCACACGTCCAGAATTACTACAGAGAAGCTCCAAGGATACTCTGCTGAGCTTAATCACTTCCGCTGGCCACAAAACTCCCCGGACATGATCATTATTCATACCTGGGATGCCTTGCAACGAACTGTTCGTACTCTTATTGATTTACAGACAGCCCTGCTGGATTCAATGTTTTCAATTCCCTCCAGCACTACCTCAGACATTAGTAGAATCCATGCCATGTCGTGTTACGGCACTGCTGCGGGCTCGTGGGGCCCTACACGATATTAGGCAAATGTACCAATCATTTTGCCTCTTCAGTGCATTAAACTATAATTTAATTATTTCATAATATAATAGGGAGCTTTAACGTTACGTGTTTTTAATACAATGACTCACTCATTTGTACTAATGGGGCAGCTGGTACAGGGATTTATAGTGGGGACTGTTATCTAAAATCTTGTGCTGAGAATATTTACACACATTTAACCTTTCATCTCATAATTAGCGAAGAGGTAAATGATCATTTGCTGATTCGAGGTTTGCTGCCACGGAATGGTAGGTCCTCAACTGTTCAGTATCGAAAATTGGATTTTTTTTAGTCTGTCCCAGCTGCGTTGATATAAAATTCACCTGTAGCGGTTAAAAAAAAATTGTGTGTGTCTATATTATAGGTACACATATGCTTATAGACATACCTAATTACTAGCCATATTTACTCAATATAGTGCCAAAAGGCGCAAACTGCCGCCCTCATACATATCCGCATGCGCATATGGTTGCGTATTAGATTTCTACGACGCTGTTGCTACCATTGTCTTTTTATTGGTAAGATTCTAAACGGAAAGAAATGTCAAATATACATTATAGAAATTGTTGATTATTTCGTTTTACGAAATAACGAGGCATTCAAATAAAAATATCAAGTTTACTTTACAGGAAATGTTAACAATTTTTTTCTCTTATAAAGTAACGTAGCATCTAAATAAAACATACAAAGCCAGGAGGCGACGACATAGCGCGGCCTCCTATATATAACCCTTTATTTTTGTAGCAGGGCATTGTACAAGCATTACCAGCTTGAGAACACAGAGTCAGTGTTGAAACCTAAAATATGCTGTTCATTACTGCACGTTATCCAGAAACCAGCCGCTGCGTCAGAGCGGCTCTAGGTGCTTCAGTCCATAGCTGCGCGACTGCTATGGTCGCAGGTTCGAATCCTGCCTCGGACATGCATGTGTGTGACGTCTTTAGGTTAGTTAGGTTTAAGTATTTCTAAGTTCTAAGGGACTGGAGACCTCAGATGGTAAGTCCCACAGTGCTCAGAGCCATTTGAACCATTTGAACTTTATCTACACACTATCTGAAAGAAAATATGGCAAAATTTATAACACCTGGAGCCTTATAAATTAAATTATTATTTTAACCTATTGTATGAAACGCGTAGCAACGCACTGAATACACATTACACAGTATCATACTGGGCGTCATCCGACGTAATCATCATTCTTGGCGCGAAGGCAACATCCAGAGATAACCTTATTTCTGCATTGATCACATAAACAAAATAACCATAGTTAAAAGTCTAGTACAATATGCTGGTAATATATCATTATATAGCGATACATTATAAAACAACCTGTTACAACTACTATGCGGCTTCAAGAGGCGTACAGAATTTGGTTATACACACTTGAACAAGTGTAACAAGCAATTACGTAAGCGTACACGCTAAGTGCGATAGTTATACAACAACATATGCTTTTGCTCTCAGAAAGGCAGTAAATTATTTTGTGACCAATGCGTACTGTATCATACAATGTCTGGGTTGTCGAACCGAATCCCTTCTACCTTTCGTATCCCTTCTACCTTTCGTATCTTTATTAAAAGAAAATCTCTTGTTTCTTACAAGGTGTTGTGAATAAAATATGAACGTATTATAAAAACGTAGTGCCAAAAGGTATCCAATTTCCTAACAAATGATTTTCCCCAATAAAATTTACCTATTCGAATTATGTAATCGAACCTAAACGGAAGATATGTATCATAATCATCAATACCGAGGATGGACGTCTCGATACAAGCCACTACGAATTTCTAGTGAAGCGGTGGCAATTTCTGTGGTGACTATGTGAACCTTCAGTTAAAATATAAAGTGATATTCGGAAGACCTGGGATGAGGTGTGAGCTGTTGTGATTAGTGAAAAATTGTGAGTGTACCATAGATTCCGAAAACTATCTGACATTGGTGTGGAAAATCTGTGGTACTGCTAATCAGGCACTGTCGGTGTAAAACATGAACCGACTTCTGACAGTCTTCAGATCCATTACCATTTGTAAATTACGTTTCCGATTCGAAAGGTTCATCTTAAAGTAAAATTGCCACGACAAACTTGGTTGTGTTTTTGTAATCGAACTTCTGGTTGGTTACTGATTGCTACTTCTTGTCTAGCTACCTTTAGTGATTGTACCTTCAAGTTTATTTTTAAAAAAATCACTACCACAAGCGGCGTCATATAATGACGCTAATTGTATCGAGAGATGATTGTGCTAATTTTGAAATTGAGCATCTGTATTGATAGTGAAATGTTCGAAGAGATTTCGGGATTGCAGCCGGTCGTCGTATTAGTCACACTTGCAGTCATCAGACTGATTTTGTTGACAGTGTTTTAAAACGTGGTCTATTACGATGTGTTGAACAGTATATTACAACACAGTTTACTGACTCTTCGCCGCATCTCCGTGATAATTAATCTGTTTGAGGCAGCGAAAGAAAGTGACTGCGAGAGTAACCTGTGCACAGGTGATGCTACCGTTTCCTGATATAGCGTCCTTGACACTGGGTTTGTATACTTTTTACTATAGCTTGAGATACCGGAATGAAATGACGTGATGTCGGCGTGGGTCTAATTGTATAGTTGACAGCAGCCATTGCGGAATTAGTTAGACAATTGATTTTACTTAAACGCTGGGGCACAATATATTACGGACAGAAATTCGAAAGTGGTTGTTTTGCTAAAGAGAACTTCCATGTAAAAAATTTTTATTCACAGGTGAGCGATTTCATCATTTTAACAACTTTGGAAATTTGTGCTTCAAGGTTACATACACGCGTGATTAATTGCTCGTCTCAGCGACTTTATGAGTGTTAATTCGTGGCTGCTCGCGGTCTGGGTCCATCGCAGTAGGTCATCTTCGGACTGGGACGGCAATTTACTAATATTGTCTCCCCGAAAAGCTGATACGACTAATTTCACACATCCCAGAGTGTGCTACTAGTGTAGATGGTGGCGCATACCTCACGTTAAAAAATAAACTTAAATGATCCATTTAAAAGAGCGGCATGCAACAACAGCGGTGCGGAATGCGGAGACTACATGTTCGTACAGCTACCACTTGATCTTTACTGCGATTGTACGAACCTACATGATACAGGTAGACTTATAGGCATAGCTGGGCAGTCCTGAAAGCTGCGATCAATATGAAGGCATTCATAATAAATGGGATTAATTTCTTTGTGATGCAAACAAACATTCACTCTAACTTTTACGTTTCAACTTTACTATTTATCGAAGATGATCACAAATTAAACTTTCTGACGCATATAAAAAGTTTATTTAGAAAAAATTGCCGAAGTTTGAGCTCTACACAACAGAAATTTCACTACAAAAAATCTTGCTAATCGATGATTGTTTCATTTTCGTGTAAGCTGCAGATGTTGCTGGGGCCGATCTTGATCCCATAATTGGTGGTAAATAATAGGTTTAGGAGCCAAAATCGCATGTTGTGAATTATTTTTATTTCCTCGGTGACCGCTTTCAACAGAGTGTAGCTCTCATCTTCGGATCTTCTGGGAATAATGTTACTGTGCCTGAGTCGCACAACCATGACGAGAGCTCATACACTATGTGATCAAAAGTACCCGGACACTCCCAAAAACATACGTTTTTCATATTAGGTGCATTGTGCTGCCACCTACTGCCAGGTACTCCATATCAATGACCTCAGTAGTCATTAGACATTGTGAGAGGTCAAAATGGGGCGTTCTGCGGAACTCTCGGACTTCGAACGTGGTCAGATGATTGGGTGTCACTTATGTCATACGTCTGTACATGAGATTTTCACCCTCCTAAACATGCCTAGGTCCACTGTTTCCGATGCGATAAAGAAGTGGAAACGTGAAGGGACACGTAAAGCACAAAAGCATACGGGCCGACCTCGTCTGTTGACTATCAGAGACTGCCGACAGTTGAAGAGGCTCATAATGTGTAAGAGGCAGACCTCTACACAGACCATCACGGAGAATCCCAAACTGCATCAGAATTCATTGCAAGTACTATGACATTTAGGCGGGAGGTGAGGAAAATGGATTTCATGGTCTAGTGGCGGCTCATAAGCCACGAAACTTTTATTATTCCACATGACAATTGATATTTCTGAAACAAAAGAAAGTTAATTAACACGTTGATTTATTTCAGAGAATGACATTTTAACGTATACGTTTGGACTTTTTCCAGAATTTTTATCTGAACAGGACTCGTGCGTTCCTCTTTTCGCCTTCTTGAATTTTTCTAGTGGAGACAAAATGCAGCTTTTAGGTATTCTGTTCCGGCAAACTGTCTCAGTAGCCTGAATATCTCTTTTCGTGAGATTTTGCAGAAGCCGAATGCTGGTAAACAGGTTGCAGCACCTGATCAGCATTTGTACATATACTCTATACCACATACCCTTGCCCTCATATTTGTCGTTGCAAGTTCCAGCTCCCTGATAAGGTTCCAGCCATATTAGATATCCATTGCTGGTACCTCCACACCAGAAACTATATCCACATCGAAATGGTATTCCAGAAACATATACAATTATGAGAGTACTTGAAATTATTTGAACATAATGTAATTTTTTTGAATGAGTTATTTACCTTTGATGAACTGTTTACACACATGTAGTCCAAAATATGGCATCATTGACTCATCAACAGAATGATGGCACTCATGTGGTGCTAGTGCTATAAATGTCTGAATGATCATGGATAACAATCTTCTGATTTTTGCAAATCTATCATTTGAACCCAGTTCATCATTGTTGCAAACATGAAAATTGCTCCCAATAAAATCGAATAGGTCCCTTGATATGGCATTAGAGACAAGTTCATTATGGCTGTCAGTTTCTCCTTGCCAACACATCTTCCACCTCGGGACCACAACGTACTCACTAAGGAGAAGAAGAGCTATAAAAATCCACCTTTCATGTTCAGTACAGTCTCCCAATCTCTTTCTTTTCGCTGCATACTGATTGGTATATGTAACCATCAGGCTAATAACATATCCATCAAACAAAAATTCCACAGTACTCTAAAGGACTCGTACCTTTTTTGTTAGGTACAGTATTCATTACAGGTCATTCTACAGTTGATTCAAAAATGCTGTCTTTTGTCCAGTTACAACTTTCTTCTTTCCTACAACTGCATATTGAAACAGATTCCCATTAATTTTTTTCGGGGAAGGAGGGGTAGCTGACTGAGATATATGATGCTTATTACCAGTATCGTTTCTGTTGTTGCTACACACTGAAGATGTACCTGGTATTGGTTCTTACTCAAAAGAATTTGTTTCCATTGGTGAATCAAAAGTCAAAGTCAGAATATTTGGGTCAGTAATCAAAAGATTAGCATTTAGCTGACATGCAGATAAGTTATCTATACAAGGATTATCATCAACATCTGCATCTTCGTCGGTAACGTCACCTGTGGCATTCAGAGGAGTTAGGGCCACAGTTACACCATTATTTGGTAAATCAGTATTGTTGTACAGAGGTTCGTATAGTTCATTTAGTGTAATCCTTTTGCTGCAAGTAAATAGGAAAGATGTCACATTATCCTACCATCCTTCTGGAAGAATGTTTAGAAATTAGGCCCTAAGTACTACCTATGAAACCGTTTTTAGATACATGTATGTAAGATTAAACATTTTAGACGTTATTAACATAAAAATTATATAAATAATAACCATTCATAATAATGTTTGGTTTCCCATGGAAAACTATGTCGCTCAGTTTGTTCATTGCCGCAGAAGACTGATTTTCAAAGCACAACACAGACGACTGTGGCGCCAGTAAGACAATGTCTGGCTACACTCTGTCAACATAGGAACCCATGTTCTAGGGGTAGCGTCTTTGTTTCTTAATCAAGACGTCTTCGGTCCCGGGCTCGATCCCCGCCACCGCCCAAATTTTGATAAATAATTAGCATTGGCGGCCGAAGACTTCCGGCTTTAGAAGTCGGTCCCGGGCTCGATCCCCGCCACCGCATAAATTTTCATAAATAATCAGCCAACGGCCTTGTCAAAGAGGGTGGAGGAGCGGATAGAGGCTTAGGGCACTCCCCTGCCCTAGGGGTGGGAAATTGCCCCTGAATCAGCGATGATCAACGACATGAGGATGCAGAAGGCAATGGAAACCACTGCATTAAAGACACGTAACGTGTATCCACAGGACATGTGGCCTGTAATTGAAGAAGTGTCATGATCATCCCTCCATTGGCAAAAGATTCCGGAATAGTCCCCCATTCGGATCTCCGGGAGGGGACTGCCAAAGAGGAGGTTACCATGAGAAAAAGACTGTATAATCTACGAAAGGATAACGTTCTACGAGTCGGGGCGTGGAATGTGAGAAGCTTGAACGTGGTAGGGAAACTAGAAAATCTGAAAAGGGAAATGCAAAGGTTCAATCTAGATATAGTAAGGGTCAGTGAATCTGAAAAGGGAAATGCAAAGGTTCAATCTAGATATAGTAAGGGTCAGTGAAGTCAAGTGGAAGGAAGACAAGGATTTCTGGTCATATGAGTATCGGGTAATATCAACAGCAGCAGAAAATGGTATAACAGGTGTAGGACTCGTTATGAATAGGAAGGTAGGGCAGAGGGTGTGTTACTGTGAACAGTTCAGTGCCCAGGTTGTTCTAATCAGAATCGACAGCAGACCAACACCGACAACGATAGTTCAGGTATACATGCCGACGTCGCAAGCTGAAGATGAACAGACAGAGAAAGTGTATGAGGATATTAAAGGGTAATGCAGTATGTAAAGGGGGACGAAAATCTAATAGTCATGGGTGACTGGAATGCAGTTGTAGGGGAAGGAGTAGAAGAAAAGGTTACAGGAGAATATGGGCTTGGGACAAGGAATGAAAGAGGAGAAAGACTAATTGAGTTCTGTAACAAGTTTCAGCTAGTAATAGCGAATACCCTGTTCAAGAATCACAAGAGGAGGAGGTATACTTGGAAAAGGCCGGGAGATACGGGAAGATTTCAATTAGATTACATCATGGTCAGACAGAGATTCCGAAATCAGATACTGGATTGTAAGGCGTACCCAGGAGCAGATATAGACTCAGATCACAATATAGTAGTGATGAAGAATAGGCTGAAGTTCAAGACATTAGTCAGGAATAATCAATACGCAAAGAAGTGGGATACGGAAGTACTAAGGAATGACGAGATACGTTTGAAGTTCTCTAACGCTGTAGATACAGCAATAAGGAATACCGCAGTAGGCAGTACAGTTGAAGAGGAATGGACATCTCTAAAAAGGGCCATCACAGAAGTTGGGAAGGAAAACATAGGTACAAAGAAGGTAGCTGCGAAGAAACCATGGGTAACAGAAGATATACTTTAGTTGATTGGTGAAAGGAGGAAGTACAAACATGTCCCGGGAAAATCAGGAATACAGAAATACAAGTCGCTGAGGAATGAAATAAATAGGAAGTGCAGGGAAGCTACGACGAAATGGCTGCAGGAAAAATGTGAAGACATCGAAAAATATATTATTGTCGGAAGTCAAAACAACCTTTGGTGACATTAAAAGCAACGGTGGTAGCATTAAGAGTGCAACGGGAATTCCACTGTTAAATGCAGAGGAGAGAGCAGATAATCGCAAAAAATACACTGAAAGCCCCTATGAGGGTGAAGATTTGTTTGATGTGATAGAAGAAGAAACAGGAGTCGATTTGGAAGAGATAGGGGGTCCAGTATTAGAATCGGAATTTAAAAGAGCTTTAGAGGACTTAGTTCAAATAAGGCAGAAGGGATAGATAACATTCCATCAGAATTTCTAAAATCATTGGGGGAAGTGGCAACAAAACGACTATTCACGTTGATGTGTAGAATATATGAGTCTGGCGATATACCATCTGACTTTCGGAAAAGAATCATCCACACAATTCCGAAGACGGCAAGAACTGACAAGTGCGAGAATTATCGCACAATCAGCTTAACAGCTCATGCATCGAAGCTGCTTACAAGAATAATATACAGAAGAATGGAAAAAAAATTGAGAATGCGCTAGGTGACGATCAGTTTGGCTTTAGGAAAAGTAAAGGGACGAGAGAGGCAATTCTGACGTTACGGCTAATAATGGAAGCAAGGCTAAAGAAAAATCAAAACATTTTCATAGGATTTGTCGACCTGGAAAAAGCGTTCGACAATATAAAATGGTGCAAGCTGTTCGAGATTCCGAAAAAAAGTAGGGGTAAGCTATAGGGAGAGACGGGTCATATACAACATGTACAACAACCAAGAGAGAATAATAAGAGTGGACGATCAAGAACGAAGAGCTCGTATTAAGAAGGGTGTCAGACAAGGCTGTAGCCTTTCGCACCTACTCTTCAATCTGTACATCGAGGAAGCAATGATGGAAATAAATAAAAAAAAGGTTCAGGAGTGGAATTAAAATACAAGGTGAAAGGATATCAATTATACGATTCGCTGATGACATTGCTATCCTGAGTGAAAGTGAAGAAGAATTAAATGATCTGTTGAACGGAATGAACAGCCTAATGAGTACACAGTATGGTTTGAGAGTAAATCGGAGAAAGACGAAGGTAATGAGAAGTAGTAGACATGAGAACAGCGAGAAACTTAGCATCAGGATTGATGGGCACGAAGTCAATGAAGTTAAGGAATTCTGCTACCTAGGCAGTAAAATAACCAATGACGGACGGAGCAAGGAGGACATCAAAAGCAGACTCGCTATGGCATAAAAGGCATTTCTGGCCAAGAGAAGTCTACTAATATCAAATACCGGCCTTAATTTGAGGAAGACATTTCAGAGGATGTACGTCTGGAATACAGCATTGTATGGTAGTGAAACATGGACTGTGGGAAAACCGGAACAGTAGAGAATGGAAACATTTGAGATGTGGTGCTATAGACGAATGTCGAAAATTAGGTGGACTGATAAGGTAAGGAATGAGGAGGTTCTACGGAGACTCGGAGAGGAAAGGAATATGTGGAAAACACTGATAAGGAGAAGGGACAGGATGATTGGACATCTGCTAAGACATGAGGGAATGACTTCCATGGGACTAGAGGGAGCTGTAGAGGGCAAAAACTGTAGAGGAAGACAGAGATTGGAATACGTCAAGCAAATAATTGAGGACGTAGGTTGCAAGTGCTACTCTGAGATGAAGAGGTTAGCACAGGAAAGGAATTCGTGGCGGACCGCATTAAACCAGTCAGTAGACTGATGACCAAAAAAAAAAAAAAAAGGAAAAGTGACATTACGAGCAGCAGTTGTAAGATGTCACCATATTTAAAATTATATCGTTCTTTGATGCCGAAAAAGAGTGTCTGTCGGAATTGTTGGAAGAAAGTGATGTCGTTTGGGGACTGGATGATGGAGGCCATATAGTTTGCATAGAGATGTATTTTGAATTGCAGGGGAAATACAGCTTGTAATCGCAATCATCAAGAATAAAAAACTTAACTTGTGATAAAGAAGGTAAATATCATCTACCAACTTTTATTCGATGTTGGGTCCCCGACCTCCATAAAACGATTTGTGTTTTTAGCAACACAGTGAACAGTGATTTCTTCGAAAGTTAAGACTACTGGGCGAATCTGCTACTGTCACGCTCCGAGCGACGAACAACATTTCGCCATCAGATTCTGTGTTCAAGATTTCCCCTAAGCGAGTATTTTGTTAGTCAGAAGATATCACACAGTCATTGCTGTTCAACACTCTCATTCTTAAAGTGTTTCAAAGAAACTCTTACGGCGACTGTGAGTGATTTAACTACCAAGAGAGACGGAGACTTCGTCGCGAGTTGTAGCAGTTTTCTCCGACTTTGCCTGGAGTTCTCTGAGAAACGTCAACCTCCGACCGACGATTCATTCCGTGCCTAACCAGTTTTCTCCTTAGAGCAGCCACGAAGAAAACATTTTCATAGATAGTCAAAGTCTTTTATATTTGACAGGTAAATAAATTTTAAAATGTATGCGTCCAGGCAAAAAATCAAAAGAGAGTTTAAATGCAGTACCTCTCTTATCTGTGTCAAAGTCAAAGACCAAGTTAATAAATTTTTAAATACGTTTCGTTACAAGTTCGTATGGTAAACAGGAAAGCGTCACGGAGGTGATCGACCAACTCTAGTTACCGACGCTGCATTACGTTCGGAGAGTGTCGGTTCCTAGAAGAATCAACAGATATGTTACTTCCTCCCACCTGTATCTTGCGTAAAGATCACGAAGGTAAAATTAGGAAGATTCCACACGCAAGCTCACGGGCAATCGTCCTTCCCGCGAACCATCCGCGACTGAACCTGGAAAGGTGTGGAGTGACTGTGCTACAGAAAGTGCCTTCCGCCACACAACTTAGGTTGCTTGCGGAGTGTAGATATAAATATAAAGGCGTAGGCAGAATAAAGATCACAATTCTCTTGAGAAATATCAATATCGGGTATGCTCTAAGCCTGCAGCAAGGGTATCAAAAGTGGGTGCAAAAACACAGCATTTCGTCATCGAAAAGAGGAGAAAAAGATACAGGAAACATTATTTCGTAACATAGGGACAATAGTTATCGCACGTGGAAGAAGCAATCGATGATTCTCTTACAGGCTCCTATGATCATACATTGCCGGAAATGGAATGTGTTACACCATAAACACCTTGACCAAACGTTGAGAAGTCACTATTATGTAATATTATTGTAATATTCCATCTGCGAGTGCCAGCTGTGAAAAAAAGGCACCGATTTTTTTTTCTTTTTTTTCAATTGTTGGACATAAGGAATGACGATTGCACATCGGTTTTTTGGGATCACATAGTTTGCATAGAGACTAATATGAAGTTCAGAGGGGACACAACTTGTAATCACAAAAGTTTCGTTATTGTAAATAACTGTTCACTGGCACTCCAAGAAAAGTTTTCCAGTCCCTAATACTGTCAGTGATTAGTAACCTATTGTGCACGACACTTACGTCCTGAAGAGCGCTTCGCATTTATATGCAATTGTATTCTTCCAAACGCTATACCACGGTTACGAGTATAACAAAAAAGGTCACGACTAATTCGGTTTAATGTCGTGTATCATTCATTTAGTGCCATAGACCTCTTTATTGTGAAATTTAGACTGAGTATGGAATAACTTGGCAGATGCTGTTGCTCTGATTAGCGGGAGCCTCATTATTCTAATGCACAACAACGTTGTGCATGAAGCTCAGCTGTTTAACTTGCTGGACGTTAATTACTGGGAAGTGATTGCTTTCTCCAGAATAGCTCATCCAGTAATTGCCTTGGCTTTCGAGCAAGAGAAATTTGAGTAATTATCATTATCCTGGAATCTTTCCACAAATTTTCTGCTGCTTAGCAGCCGTGTATAAACAGTTTAACAACAGATTCTGTTACTATTTTGTCTACCACCAGAGATTTTGAGAACTGGATACTTTAATACTACCAGGGGGCGGGGTACAACCATGAAAAAAAGAGTTAAATACCAAGGAGAGGATACCGTTCTGTGCGTCGGGGCGTGGAGTGTCAGAAGTGTGAATATCGTAGGGAAGCTACAAATCATAAAAAAAGGAAATGCTAAGGCTGAATCTAGATATAGTTGGCGTCAGTGGAGGCAAGTGAAAAGAAAATAAGGATTTCCAGTCAGATGAGGCTAGGGCAATATCAGCAGCAGCAAAAAATGGTATAGCATGAGTAGGATTCGTTATGAATGGGACGGTAGGACAAGGAGTGACTTATGTGAACAGTTCAGTGATATACTTGTTCTCATCGGAATCGACAACAAACCGACACCGACACTGACGACAAGAGTTCAAGTATATATACCGACGTCGCAAGCTTAAGATGAAGACCTAGACAAAGCATATGTGGATATTGAATGGGTTATTCAATACTTAAGGGGAGATGAAAATCTGAGTGTCATGGGGAATTTGAATGTGGTTTAAGGGTAGGAGTAGAAGAAAGGATTACGGGAGAATATGGGCTTGGTACTAAGAACGATTGAGGAGAAAGAGTTCTGCAATAAATATCAGGTAATAATAGCAAATATTCTGTTCACTAGCCATAAGAGGAAGAAGTATTTTTGGAAAACGCCGGGAGGCACGAGAAGATTTCAACTGAATTACATCGAGTCAGGCAGAAATTCCGAAGTCAGACACTGGATTGTAAGGCGTACCCACGGACAGACTCAGATCACAATTTAGTAGTGATGAAAAGTACTCTGAAATATTAGAAGCTAGTCAAGAAAAGTCAATGCCCAAAGAAGTTGAATACGGACTTGCTAAAGAATGATAGGCTTGAAGCTTTCTGAAGCTACACACACTACGATAGGGAACAGCTCAGTAGACAGTTCAGTTGCAGAGGAATGGACATCCCTAAAAAGGGCAATAACAGAAGCTGGAAAGATAGCCATAGGTACAGAGAGGTAACTGCGAAGAAACCATGAGTAACATAAGAAAATAGACCAGGTGATGGATGAAAGAAGGAAGATGAAAACGTTCAAGCAAATTCAGGAATACAGACATACAAGTCACTTCAGGAATGAGATAAACACGAAGTGCAGCGAAGCTAAGGCGAAATGGCTGCAGGAAAAATGTGAAGAAATCGAAAAAGAAATGATTGTCGGAAGGACTGGCTCAGCATACAGGAAAGTCACAACAACCTTCGGTGAAAATAGCATTAAGGGCGGTAGTTTTAAGGGTGCAACGGGAGTTCCACGGATAAATACAGAGCGGAGAGCAGACAGGTGGAAAGAATGTATTGAAGGCCTCTATGAGGGTGAAGACTTGTCCGATGACGTGTTAGGAGGAGAAACAGGTGTCGATATTGTCGCAGAAGAAGCTGAGTAGCACCGTGGTGTAGTGGTCATGATACTAAACAGTTGTATGGGGGGTAGTGTGTTCAAAACTCATCTTGACTGCACAGTTCCAAATTCTATATTCGGTACGTGTACATTCTAGAGGCTTCCTCAAATGCAATAATCAATGTTCTGGAATGTTCTGTAGCTGCATATATGCTGCATGTGTTCTGGCCAGACGTAGTTCGCTCCGCGCTCTAGTATGTGCAAGTGCTGCATAAACCTTCGTTAAGGGAAATTAGTGTTCGTCATTCATCTTGTTACATCTTATTCTACGTGGCATTATTCTGGTGGAGATGCTGGGTATTGAAACTAGTGATACGACACAGTGGCTCCCATCAGGCCACGACAGAGCGGTCGTTTACGTGACGAGAAACCCGAGTTCGAGCCGTATACAACAGATCGCAATCTACCGGAGACAGAAGAGGAAGAGGATGTTAAGATGACAGCAGCTGTGTGTCACCACATGAGACATCCTTCCGGTTTCTCTGGTGACGATGGCCAAGATCCAAACAAGTGACTGAAGGTATATGAGTGTACAGCCAAATTTAACAAATGGGATGACACCATGCGTTTGGCTAACTTGGCTACTTCGAGGGCACTGACAAGCAATGGTATGAGATCAACGAGGAGACGTTCACAAGCTGAGAAGTATTCCAGGTCGAATTGCGCAAGTATTTCGACGGCACACAACGACAGAAGTGCAAGGCTGAAGATAAATTAAAGTGCAGACCACAGCGTCCAGGAGAAACTACAGCATCCTACATTCAAGACGTCTTGGTGCTATGTAAAACAGTGGATAGTAGAATGAAGGAGACAGATAAGGTTGCACATCTCATGGAGGATGTTGCTGAGGATATGTATCAAGCCCTACTCCAGAAGGAGGTTTCGACAGCAGAACACTTCATAAAATGGAGCCAGTATATCGAGACAATGCATAAAAAAAGAATTACACGCAAGGAGTTTGAACGGCTTACAAACGTCGTATCGATTACTATGGTGGAGGGAGCATATGATTTCACAAGTTTTCTTCGTCAGATAGAGAGGAAGTTCAGAAGGCACTTGGATTGCACGGCGAGCTAATAACACCAAGACGCTTCAAGAGGTCCCTAAGGTAGGAAGTGGAACAGACATTGAACCCAATCTCGCGTCCTTCATTTCCCTTTAAAGTGGTGAAAGAGACCCAGGCGGAGTTACAATGTCGCATGAGAAACCTGTTTGGGCACTAAGGAAGGCTGACATCTGGAGGACCCAGGATAACAAACCAGTATGTTTCCACTGGGGACGACCGGGACGTGTGGTGCGGTGTTGTCGAGAAAGGCGGCGGATATTTGATGACGCCCGCGCCAGAAGAGAGCACACCGATCTTCTTTGTTGTCGTGGTCTTCAGTACATAGTCCGGCTTGATGCAGCTCTCCATGCTACTCTATCCTGTGCAAGCTTCTTCATCTCCCAGTACCTATTGGAACCTGCATCCTTCTGAATCTGTGTTGTGTATTCATTTCTTGGTCTCCCTCTACGATTTTTACCCTCCGCGTTGCCCTCCAATACTAAACTGGTGATCCCTTGATGCCTCAGAATATGTCCTGCCAACCGATCCCTTCTTCTAATCGAGTTGTGATAAAAATTCCTCTTCTCCCCTCTTCTATTCAATACCGCCTCATTAGTTATGTGATCTACCCATCTAACCTTCAGCATTCTTCTGTAGCATCACGCTTCGAAAGCTTCTATTCTGTTTTTGTCTAAACTATTTATCGTCTACGTTTCACTCCCGTACATGGCTCCACTCCACACAAATACTTTCAGAAACGACTTCCTGACACTTACTTCTATACTCGATGTTAACAAATTTCTCTTCTTCAGAAACGCTTTTCTTGGCACTGCCAGTCCACATTTTATATCCTCTCTACTTCGACCATCATCAGTTATTTTGCTCCCCAAACAGCAAAACGCATTAACTACTTTAAGAGTCTCAGTTCCTAATCTAACTCCCTGTCTGCTGGAGAACAGTAGGACCAACATCAGAACAGGTAGCTACGCTTTCTAAAAGCAGAGAGGTTTCTATTCTTAGTATGGTCCTGTCCGTCCCTTGTAATGTTGGTATAGGAAGCTGCCTCTGTGGTCACTTCCAATTGTATCTGTTAAGCACACTCGGTAGGAGCCCAGGTCAGTCGGTCCACGGCGAGCGTCTAAAGTGGTAAGATCTCCGGCTAAGCGCGTGACTGCTATGTCCGTAGGACAATGGATTTCTTAAGTTAAGCCTAACTGAAAATTTGATCACCTTTATTTCAGGTTTAGCTCTAAAATATCTAATGTTATCTTAAATTGCAACGCAGTGTAATTCGAGTGTAAAGTTCAGAATATCTTCCGGTAGTTGCTTTGTCACTACTTTGTGAGTAAAGTGGAACCACAGGTTGATCAGTAACTCCAACTAAGATCATCAATCTTAAATGCGAGTGTGCGTCTTGACAATATTTTTCAATATAGCAACTACTCTTTATGTTCAACCCACGTGGGGTGTGCTTTGTGAGACCCGTACCACATGCTTATACAATTGTTTGACCCAACAGGTTAATAGTAAGACGGTAGTAACGAGTTCGAGGTTTTTCTTTTGTAAATTGCGTTTCGATGTAATTTATTTTAATTATCAAAATTAATGTGGAGTTACACTCTTTGTGTAAACCAAGTTGACCACGTGAAGCATGTGGTGTAAGCATCAAAGTAGCCCTCAGCTATTCTTTTCGGGAAGATTTCACAGAGAGTTAGTACGAATTTAGTATACCAGTGTGTGGTAATTTCATGACGGACAGGATTGCGCTACAAACGTAACTTCTTTGGCAGAAAATTGAATCGGTTGGTTGTGGTTAATTTCCTCTTGGATATGTTTCAACGTTCTTCGTGTGTCATTTTATGAATGCAGTGTTGTATGTAGTCTCCCAATCTTGGCTCCCTATTTGATGTGTTCCATAAGATTAGAAACCCACATTTTCACAATCCTAAATAAAGCACCAGTTTAGTTATGTATCAAGTTTCATAAGCTGAAATTTTAACAGAAAAATAATCAATGTTAAAATAAATGTCTAAATATAAACTGATTTATTTCTTTTTATTTAATTTGTCTTTATATATATATATATATATCACCGGTTATCGTAAGATGAGCACTAAAAGATTATAATTAATGTTAGTCTGGTTGGGAATTTGGTAAACTAGACTGGATACCTGGTGAAACAGTTGCGCAGTAATGCAAGATTAACTTCCTCAGATAGCTCACAGCTTTTAACCCACTTTTATGGTCTTGAATATCAGCACCGCTTTCAGAACAAATTAATGCAACAACATTACATGGTTTCTGTACGACTTGTAAATAGCCTTTCGCTCCCTGTCTTTTACCCTGCCACCTTCAGAATTTGAAACAGAGTATTCCAGTCAACATTATAACCTTTCTCTAACTCTACAAATGCTAGAAACGTAGGTTTGCCTCTCCTTAATCTATTTTCTAAGATACGTTGTAGGGTCAGTATTGCCTCAAGTGTTCCAACATTTCTACGGAAACCAAACTGATCTTCCCTGAGGTCGGCTTCTACAAGTTTTTCCATTCGTCTGTAAGGAATTCGTGTTAGTATTTTGCAGCCGTGACTAATTCAACTGATAGTAATTTTCACATCTGTCAACCCCTGCTTTCTTTGGGATTGGAATTGTTATATTGTTCTTGAAGTCTGAGGCCATTTCGCCTGTCTCATACATCTTGCCCACCAGATGGTAGAGTTTTGTCAGGGCTGGCTCTCCCAAGGCTATCAGTAGTTCTAATAGAATGCTGTCTACTGCCGGGTCCTTGTTTCGACTTAGGTCTTCCAGTGCTCAGTCAAACTCTTCACGCAGTATCATATCTCCCATTTCCATAATATTGTCCTCAGGAACATCGACCTTTATAGAGCCTCTGTGAACTCCTTCCACCTTTTTGCATTCCATTCTTTGCTTAGAACTGGGTTTCCATCTGAGCTCTCGATATTCGTGCAAGTGTTTCTCTTTCCTCCAAGGGTGTCTTTAAATTTCCTGTATGCAGTATCTATCTTACCCCTAGTAATATTCTCCTCTACATCCTTACATTTGTCCTCTAGCCATCCCTGCTTAGCCATTTTGCGCTTCCTGTCGATCTCATTTTTGAGACGCTTTTATTCCTTTTTGCCTACTTCATTTTCTGCATATTTGTATTTTCTCCTTTCATCAATTAAATTCAGTATCTATTTTGTTACCCAAGGATTTCTATTAGCCCTCGTCTTTTTACCTACTAGATCCTCTGCTGCCTTCACTATTTCATCTCTCAAAGCTACCCATTCTTCTTCTAATGTAATTCTTTCCCCCATTCTTGTCAATCGTTCCCTAACGCTCTCCCTGAAACTCTCTACGACCTCTGGTTCTGCCAGTTTATCCAGGTCTCATCTCCTTAAACTCCCATCTTTTTGCCGTTTCTTTAGTTTTAATCTACAGTTCATAACCAATAGATTGTGGTCAGAGTCCACATCTGGCCCTGGAAATGTCTTACAATTTAAAACCTGGTTCCTAAATCTCTGTCTTACCATTAGTTAATCTATCTGAAACCTGTAAGTATCTTCAGGCTTCTTCCATGTATACAACCTTCTTTTATGATTCTTGAACCAAGTGTTGGCTATGATTAAGGTACGCTCTGTGAAAAATTCTACCAGGCGGCTTCCTCTTTCATTCCTCACCCCCATTACATATTCACCTACTACGTTTCCTTCTCTTCCTTTTCCTACTATCGAATTGCAGTCACCCATAACCTACAAATTTTCGTCTCCCTTCACTATCTGAGTAATTTGTTTTACCTCATCATACATTTCATCAATCTCTTCATCATCTGCGGAGCTAGTCGGCATATAAACTTGTACTACTGTGGTAGGTGTGGTAGCTGTCGCTAGCTCCGGGACCACGAATATGAACAAGAAAAATGGTTCAAATGGCTCTGAGCACTATGGGACTCAACTGCTGAGGTCATTAGTCCCCTAGAACTTAGAACTAGTTAAACCTAACTAACCTAAGGACATCACAAACATCAATGCCCGAGGCAGGATTCGAACCTGCGACCGTAGCGGTCTTGCGGTTCCAGACTGCAGCGCCTTTAACCGCACGGCCACTTCGGCCGGCTTATGAACAAGAAGATGTGGGTGCAGGACGACGTCAGTCAGCATCGCTGCAGGCTAGCCGCTGGAGAGGACGTTCCCCAACACGCCGATCAAGGTCTCCATCACCGATTAGAAGCTCCCGTCGATCATCTGGCCCCGCAACCTGGAAAACTTAAGGGTGCAACCTTCCTTGGAGGTGAGGCCGCCGAAGAGAAAAATCCTCGGCCCTCGATCACTACAAAATTGATAGGAAACTACGTCGATATCTTCTTGGATGGCCGACTAACTCAAGCTCTTGTGGACTCTAGAGCGTAATGTTCAGTCATTTCGGAGAAGTACCGTCGCCAGTTGCAGAAAACCGTATTCGTCAACAACAAAACATCTCTGCTCAAGGTGGGTAATGGGAAATATGTAAAACGTACGGGAAGATGTGTCTTTCGTGTGAGTATAAGTGGCCATACACAGACCTTAGAAATCAAGTGTGTATTCATGACGTCATCCTTGGATGGTACATTTTGAAAGCTTCTCACGCAATTATAGATTGTGGTCGCTCGAGGATTATGCTAGACGTGATGAGATACTGTGGAGAGGAAGATGCGCATCCGAGTGTGTGGAGATTGTGTATGCTGGATGATCATTCCTGCAGTCAGCGCTATAAAAGTTAACTGTCATGTGTCATGCCATGCTTCAACCCATGGATCTTGTAGTGGAATGTAAGATAAGCATACCTCTGAAGAATAACTTGGTCATCCCAGCCTCTGTCATCTCATTTAAGAACGGATTCAGTGCATTGTGAATAGTTAACTGTCGCCAATAGCCGCAGATCCTTCCAAGATGCATGTGCGTAGCAAACTCTTAGCTGTTAATAGCAGAACAGCTGAGCGTTATAGAAACCTCCCATGACGAGTCTGTGGGCGAAATTATCGCTATCACTACGAGACAAGATCTTATAGGTGGACTATCACCAGATCTCACTAAGGAACAACAGAAGAAGCTATTGCCAGTTCTCTATAGTTCTCTGAATGCTTCAATCCACAGGTGAAGAGCAAATTGGACAAATCGACGGTGAATCACCGGATTAGCACTGGAGACCATCAACTAATAAGCCAGAGAACATACCGTGTGTCAGCAACGGAAAGTCGAATAATTCGCGACGAGTTAGAGAAAATGCTGAAGAATGACATTCAGCCTTCGCAGAGCCCATAGTCGTCACCAGTTGTCCTCGACAGGAAGAAGAATGGCAGTTGGCGCTTTTGTGTTGATTAGAGGAAGCTTAATAACGTAGCTAAAAAGGACGTTTGCCCTATTCCACGAATTGACGATACACAAGATTGTCTGAAGGGACTAAGTTTTTCTCAGCCATGGATATGTACTCGGGATACTGGCAAATTGAAGTAGATAAGGCTGATCGTGAGAAAACTACATTCATCACCCCTGAGGGCTTGTATGAGTTTACGGTAATGCCGTTTGGTTTCTATAACGCACCAGCAACTTTTGAACGGATGATGGATAATCTTCTAAGTCACCTGCGGTGGACGATATGTCTTTGTTATTTAGATGACACTATATTGTTCTCAGAGACATTCGATGAACATATAAAAAGACTGAGGGTCGTTCTTAAGTGTCTCCAACAAGGCGGACTGAAACTTAACCCGTGAAATCAAAATACTTGGACAACTTGTGTCAAACGAGGCTGCACAGCCAGACCCAGAAAAGGTAAGATCTATAAGGGAATTTCCTATTTCTAAAAGTCCTGATAGAAAAGAAACTGTTTATAATAGTAAAACTGCTTTTGTAAAGAATTTTAAGTTTTAGAAAAATAATGTGAAATAGTTAAATTTTGGGAATATTTAAATACCTAAATTTTTGTTGTAAAACTGCAAAGTCCAGGACTAAAGGTTTTTCGTTTGAAAATATTTCATGTATGACTAGATGTTCCCAGGCACACATTGCTGACGTTCAGTCTTGTTAAATGGAAAAGAAAGGAAAGAGAACTTCCAAATTTCTGATGTTTATGGGATTTGGATATATGACCAGCGCTCCTTCTCTTCCCAGTCTCTGTCCATCTCCTCCCCTCCCTTCTTTCTGCATCTACTCCTCCTCCTATTTCTCCGTCCACTTCCTCTTCATCTCTCTCATTCTCCCTGGCCATAGGTCTTGTTTATTTCAATTTTGAGTGTAGATTGTGTAGTAGTAGTAGTAGTAGCAGTAGTAGTGGTAGTAATATTCTAATCATAAACCAATAAACCTTAAAAACAACTTTCTTATTAGCAAAGAATGTTTCACGACTGTATACTTTGTACATATTTATACATTAAAAATATATAGGCTACGTGTGTGTAAACGTTTATTAGAGTAAAGCGGAAATTTGAAGTAAATCGGTGGAGTACAGTTTTTGTTACAATATTTCCCCTTTCTATATTATGTGTATATTTAGATGTCATATATACTAGAAAAACATAGCCTACGTTAATTTCAATGTTCATTAGAATATTGTTTATTATAACTCTGAAGTAAATCGGTCAAAAACTTTATCGGTGATAACGTTTTATCGCTATATATCACATATATATATATACATACCACATATAATACAAAAAAGATCACTGATGAGCCAAAGAAATTGGCACAGGCTTGCGTATTCAACTATAAGAGTCGCGCGGTGTAGCCGCGTGGTCTGGGAGCCTTGTCACGGTCCGCGGAGCTCCCTCTCTCTGAGGCTCGAGTCGTCCATCGGGCATGGTTGCGTGTGTTGTCCTTAGCGTAAGTTAGTTTATGTTAGGTTAAGCAGTGTGTAAGCTTAGGGACCGATGACCTCAGCAGTTTTGTCCCATAGTTATTAAAATATGTATATAAAGATATGCAAACGACGCTGCGGCCGGCAACGCCAATATAAGACAAGCGTCTGGCGCAGTTGGTAGATAGGTTACTGATGCTATAGCGGTAGGTTATCAGGATGTAAATGAGTTAGAACGTGACGTTTTAGTCGGCACATGAGCGATGGGACAAAGCTTGTCCGAGATAGCGATTTAGTGGTGATTTTCCACTAAGACCATTTCGCGACTTTACCGTGAATATTAGGAAACCGGTAAAACATCAAATCCTAGACATCGCTGCGGCCGGAAAAAAATCCTGCAAGAACAGGACCAACGACGACTGAAGAGAATCCTTCAACGTGACATAAGTGCAACCCTTCAGCAAATCGCTGAAGATTTCAATGCTGGGCAAACAACAAGTGTCAGCGTACGAACCATTTAACGAAACATTATCTATACGGACTTTCGGAGCCGAATACCGACTCGTGTACCCTTGCTGACTGCACGACACAAAGCTTTACACCACGCTTGGGCCTCTCAGCACCAACATTGGACTGTTGATGACTGGAAACATGTTGCCTAATCGGACAAGTCTCGTTACAAATTGTATCGAGTGGATGGACGTGTACTGGTATGGAGACAACCTTATGAATCCCTGGTACCATCATGTCAGCAGTGGACTGTTCAATCTGGCAGAGACCCCATGACGGTGTGGAGCGTATGCAATTGGTGTGATATGGGACCACTGATACGTCTAGATACGATTCTGAGAGGTGACGCATAGGTAAGCATCTTGTCTGATCACCTGCATCCATTTTTCCATTCTGCATTCCGATTTGTTTGGGCAATTCCACCAGGACAATGCGACACCCCTAACGTCCAGAACTGTAACAGAGTGGCTACAGGAGCCCTCTTCTGAGTATAAACACTTCTGCTGGCGACAAACTCCCCACACACGAACAACATTGAGCAACGTGCTGTTCAGAAGAGATCTTCACCGACCCCGCCTCCCCCCCATACTCTTACGGTATTATGGACAGCCCTGCAGAATTCATGGTGTCAGTTCTCTCCATCACTACTTCAGCTATTACTCGAGTCCATGCCACGTCGTGCTGCGGCACTTCTGTGTGCTCGCGGGGGCCCTACACGTTATCAGGCAGGTGTACCAGTTTATTTGGCTCTTCAGTGTATATAAACTGACAGACATATGGGAATACAACGTTGTGTTAAAATTTCAAAGTAATCTGTGCAGAACTTCCGGCGATATACAATTTCGAACAAATGGACATTTACATTTTCATTTATATAGATTTTGTAACCTGAAATGTTGTTGTTCTACGCCATTTACGCAATTCTTAAATTTGCTATATAAATTTAAGAATCATATGAGCGATGTTTCATGGTGATTTGGATTGATGCTTGCGAATTTCAAGATTCATCTTATTAGTCCGGACGGCTTACTGAAACCATTTGCACGCTATAAAGTGAATTTTGTGAGTAAAACTCTCAGAGATGGGCATCGTATCTTTTCGTAACGTCTGCCGCTGCAGTTTGCTCGACAGTTTTGTGATGCTACCTCGGTGTTTGGACAGACTGACGAACCGAGCAGATCTCCATTGAATACTTCTGGTTTGTTGCATCCATTCAATTCATTTTGGGTCCCAACCAGATAAAAAACACTTAAGAATCTGTAGGAAACTCTATTGTGCGTGGTTTACACTTTCTTAGGAGTCCTCCAAAAAATATCATTCTGACGTGCGTCTCTCACACAGTCAAATTTACATAGTTGTTCTTTCATTTACATTTGCAGTCCGCAAGCCACCAAACGGTGTATATATTAGGATACATTTATACAATTGTCTTTTCCTTCTTTTCCTGCTTCAATAGCAGTGATGGCAGCTAAGAGGGGGGGGGGTGCTATGTGGGGGCTGTAACACCCCCAATGGAGTATCATATTACACTGGATAAGATGACTTAAGAAATCAGCGAATATATTATTTCAACAGATTCAGTCATTTTTTATAATTACTTACCAATATAGGTTGCAGTGTACTTCAAACACATTTAACAAAAGAATGAGAGTGTCAAATAGCTTACTATCTAAACCAATAAATATCATTTAACTTAGAATGGGAGTCTTATTATTATACATTGGCTGTATAATAGACCTATACATTGGATGTATATTACTGTACCACTTGCAATAATCAAGAAAGATAAATATTCTGGGTATGCCTACCAACACTTCAATTGCTGAGCCCAGACCAAAACTTCGAAATCGTCGGACATCTGGGTCAAATCGGATTTTTTTCTCGGGAACACACATTCTGTAGGTACTGAACTCTAAAAAAGTTACCAAAAACTACTTCAAGCAACACCAGATTTTACCAATTTGTCGGTGTAGGACCCCAACTCTCCTTTTGTTAAGCTATGTTCCATTCCCCCAAACCACCCCCCTCCCCCCGTCATTAACCCACCTCCTCCATGTCTCACTTCTAGAATCGCCGATGATCAGTAGCAAATGATTCACGTGAAGAATGATTATGGGTAAGCCTCTGTCCGCGCTCGAATGTCTCTAATTCGATCCTCATGGTCCGTCTTTCTGCGAGATATGCATTTAGAAGGAAGCCACTTATTGGCTGAATCATCTAGAAACCTACGCTCTCGGCACTCTAATAGTACACCACACAGTGATGCAGAAGATTTCTGCAGCAGGGTCTGCCATTGGAGTTGGCTGAGCATCTCTGCTATGCTTTTTGGTTTACTTGTAACGAAAAGTGCTCTTCGTCTTTGAATCTTCTCTATTTTCTGTGCGAATACTAATTGGTACGGATCCCAAACTGCCGAGCAGTATTCGAGTATTAATCCAACGACGGTTTTGCAAGCCACCTTCTTGTTACATTTCCTGACAATCTTCCAATGGGTAGCAACCTGGCATTTGACTTACCCGTGATTAATTTTATACAGTTTCCATTTTATATCGTTTATACGTATACTGCAAGAAATTTTATGGAAGTAACTGCTTCCAGTGAGTATTCTGCAATCGTACAATGGTACGATAATGGGTCTTTAGTTCTGTATATATGAAATACGTTACATTTATTTATGTTGAGGGTCAATTGCCACTCCCTGCATGAGGCGTCGCTCCTCTGTAGGCCACTCTGCATTTTTCTACAATTTTCTACGTATGATATTTAGCTGTGAACAACAGCATCCTGCGCCAGAAACTTCTGGACAGAAACTTCTAAATATTTGATGGTTGTGGCAGATTGCAGGAATTTATGACATATCGCGAAGTTAAAAAATATCGGCTCCATTAGCATATTTACGGAAGTGGTATTGTTTTTACGTACGTTGAGAGACAGCTGCCAGTAGTGCACATCGAGTTTTTCACCTCGTAGCATACGATGCTGTCAAATTATGTGTTTCGCATATGTTAGAAAATTACAACTTTAATCGTTAATGTTAATACCGATAATAGTAAACTTTTTCTACAGATATTTGTTGTAATAGAAGATAAGTGAAGCCCTAAAAAGCATCGTGTTATAAGACACGTTTAAAAGTAATTTCAGTAATTTATACGCAGAAATCATGTATCTGTAAAGACAGAAAACTGGAGATTGTTAAACAATGAATGATGGTAATAAAAGTTACCGCATAACAACAGAAACCAAAGTTGTAGACTCACGGCAAAAAAAACTGAAGCGTGTGTCAAACGATCTAAGAGACAAATTTGACATCCGTCATGAGAATAAAAAAATAATATATCTCGTTTTGGACATAACTTATTTGTGTCAAGGCTCGGGAAGTTTTTTTGATACCACATTTTTAAGCTGTTCACATAATTACTGCAAGAACTAGTCATATAAATCAGAAGATAAACGATTTATTAAGAACGCTCTAGGTGTCACGCAAGGAAACTGAAGCTTAGTGCTTCAGTATTATTGGCACTTGCAAAAAAATATTCCTATTGTCTCTTAGAGATAATAAGAAATTTTTTTGCAAGTGCCAATAATACTTAAGCACTAAGCGTTATTTATTATCAATGAAGTACAGGTCGCGTAAATAATATCTTACCTAGTAGCACTTCGGTTAACAGCAACCATTCCTCATGTTCGTAAAATTTCCTGCAACGGGATGACAAAATAAAATTAAAAAAGAATCTCTCAGTATGTCCTTCGAGGTATGTACCGTCTATGCAACGTAACTCTACGAATATGGAACAACCAAGAGAAAGACGGAAAACAGAAAAATATGACGGTCTGTCAGTATAATTGACCTTTTGTTACGGAGCTCTATTTCTTGGATGACATGTAATATTTATTGTAGACTTTACTGATCTTTTGAGGAAGAAATGGCGAGTTCGTCAACAGATCTTCCTGTTTTGCAGCTGTTAAACTTGGTTGGTCTTTCATATGAGCAAAGTCATAGCTTCATCAGCCATGGGGCTTCCTATTTTACATTGACATTTTCTTACTCCTTCAAGGTATTTTTAAAAACTATTTCAGATGGATGAGCACGAGAATGGTTGTACTGAATTTGGAGATTTTACATACCTGCACTAAGAACAATGTTTCATCAACAAATGAAATGAAATGAAAAGATCGTATGCCATTTATTGGCTGGGATATCCCCTTCGGGGTTCGGCCACCTTAATGCAAGTCTTTTTAGTCGACGCTACTTCGGCAACTTGCTTGTCAACGATGATGAGAATGATTATGAGGGACACACAACACCCAGTCCCTTGGCGTGAATCGAACCCAGACCCACTTGCGTGGTAGTCCGTAACGCTAGAGCTGTGCTACGGAGGCGGACTTTTATAACAAAGAAAACATGCATCGGACGTACATGGAATGTGTTCATTACTTTAGCTGACTCAACGATCTCTAGAGGGAAGAGCTACTTGGCACAAAGCTCATGTGCCGTCTAGTAACGATTGTTTGAAACATTCTCTCCACAATGTGGCACTCGCAATAACAAGTCTAGGGACATGCAACTGAGTACCGAGAACACAATATGACCGAAAACTCGTTTCGTGAAAATATAGGAATTAGAACGTTAGATATTTACACTTCCGAAACAGTTAAATACAAAAAGTGTCTTTGACCTATATCATACGTCGCTATGGACCTGATTGACTTCACTTGGGCAAAAATTCTATCTCCTCTTTTTGCTACCATTGTGCATCTTGAAATTACTTGCGTGAAAGTGTTTATAGACAACCAGCTTAGCGCCCGCTGCTTCCCTCACGTAGAATTTTAATGTTGTTCACAGACTGCAATATCTTCTAAGATTTTGACGCTAATTAAGGCCATGAAGCATGGGCTTTATCGAATGTGCTTGTGACAAAAAAGCGGTTCTTGTAGCAGGAGTCAGAGGTCTTTGTTAATCCTACCTTTGGGGTTCTTTCCATAAAGGTTTTCATCTCCTACCACATAATGCTTTAATATTCGAATACCTCTTTTCGCAGACTTTTTCCATCTCCTATTTCGTCCTCAAAAAATGGTCTAAATGGCTCTGAGCACTATCAGACTTAACATCTGTGCGGCTGGTCCCGGCGGAGGATCGAGTCCTCCCTCGGGCATGGGTGTGTGTGTTTGTCCTTAGGATAATTTAGATTAAGTAGTGTGTAAGCTTAGGGACTGATGAACTTAACAGTTAAGTCTCATAAGATTTCACACGCATTTGAACATATTTGAAACTTAACATCTGATGTCATCAGACCCCTAGAATTGAACTTCTTAAACCTAACTAACCTAGGGACATAACACTTATTCATGCCCGAGGCAGGATTCGAACCTGCGACCGTAGCAGCCGCGCGGTTCCGGACAGAAGCACGTAGAACCGCTCGACCACAGCGGCCGGCTACTTCATCCTCTTAGAGACTGAATATCCCAAATACGCTGATACACAAAATTTTTCTATTTCTGATTCAAATATCAATACTCAGAGATTTTGACTCAAAAATGCTTTTGTAATG
Source organism: Schistocerca americana (assembly GCF_021461395.2). Lineage (NCBI taxonomy): Eukaryota > Metazoa > Arthropoda > Insecta > Orthoptera > Acrididae > Schistocerca > Schistocerca americana. The sequence goes on along the minus strand of NC_060119.1, from coordinate 522,774,905 downwards.
AAATATTTCCGTAAGAACTTTCATCCCCTGTGTTATCTCTCTTATGGATGGAATTCCAAACAGTTCCTTATTAAATGACGCCTACAGTATAAGATCAGCATGTTTTTCAAATATCGATATTATTCCTTAGCTTTTGGGACTTGACAATGACGAGTTAGTGAAACATTCAGGCCCTATATCACCAACTTAAGGGTTGAATTTCCAGAAACACTGACACTTGTGTTCTTTTGTTTCTATCCGAGATGCCAAGTTCAAATTTTCTTAAATGTAACTTTAAAGACGCTATTTCAATGAAATTATTTCATAAAAAATTTTATCCCCTATTTCATTCGGTCAGGTGTTGAACTTCCAAAACACTGAAAGACATACTTTTTTTATTAGCAGCCGAAAAATCGAATACTAATTTCCATAGACGAAGCTTTAATAACGCTTTGGTAGTTCTCTATTAACTATTTATTTAAAAAAATAGCTCTCACCTGGTATTTCACTCCCATAGCTGTTATATGTCAAGATTTGCTGGAACACATGTGTCTTTACTCCTGCCCAAGAAACCAAATACAAATTCTCGTAGTTCTAGCTTCAAAAGTGCCTAAACAGTCATATTCTTCAAAAGAATTTTCATCCGATATTTCGTCCCGTTGGGAATTGAATTTAGAAAAATACCTGAGAATTTCAAGTTTCTATCGTTCGTTAGCGGTTTGTGCTGCGCAATAATAAGTCAGTCAGTCAGTCAGGATATTCACTTTTACATAAAGCGATGTCTCTCTTCCTTCCACGTCATGGATATCGTCTCCTACGATCTTCACGATTCTGTTCGATATAACTGGGTTAGTACTAGGAACAGTTTCCTAGGACTGCAAAAATGAATCATTTTCCATATTCTTACGCATACGAGCGGAAAGAAAGAAAGAAAGGATGAGGCCGAATTGCAGGCACGGCGTGAACTGCTATGCGAGGCAGTACAGAGTTCCATCTGTCGCTAAATGTCTGTTATTCTATTTTCTGAAACGACTACGTGTTTCAGCGGCGAAGGCAGGAAATAGCTATTTCTCATGAGCTGTGGAGACCTCGGCTGAAATAATATCTCCGTCTTACACTGGGAGATCACAGTCGTTATATAACCTCCGAAATTACGAGTTCAGTGTGATACTGTATTCAAAATAGGCATACCGTAGCTCAGAAACAGCAGTATTCATCATTGGCTCGCTGTGGATTTTACTATGTCACATGGAAATTAGGGTAATTCACTGAGATTCCCCGTCTGTCCTTTTATTGCATCGCACTTCTTCACATAGCAACATTCACCCATGTTTCTACAGAGTTTCCACTATTACGTGTCTCTAAACCGGTTGAAGAACTTGTAAACTATACATTGCATAATAAAATTTAAAAAGGACGACTGATCGCTGCAATCTATAATTTACAAGTCTATACAACAGTCGCTGAGTGCAACCGCTTTCCGATTGGAAGGTAACCTGATGACAGTTGAAGAATTATACGAGGGTCACTCCGAAAGAAATGCACACTGTTTTTGTAAAAACACGTTTTAATTCTGCATGTGTGAAAGTTTTACAGTGTGTAGGTAAATCCTTCCCGCTTGTTTTCTAACTTAGTTCAACCTGTTCCCGCGACTGCCGCCGTCACAGCACGTCTTCAAGATGGCGGCTACACTTGACGTTCGTCAGAAGCAACGTGCTGTCATAGAATTTCTGTGCCGTGAAAACGAGACAGTGGGAAACATCCACAAGAGTTTGAAAAAGGTGTATGGAGATGCTGCTGTCGATCGCAGTACAGCTGGTCGGTAGGCAAGCAGGTTACGTGATAAAAGCGGACACGGCAATATTGAGAATTGTCCTCGCAGCGGCAGGCCTCGTACTGCACACACTCCAGACAATTTTGCAAGGAGTTAACGAATTGGTGACTGCTGAGAGACGCATCACAGTGAACAAATTGTCACGCTACGTTAGGATAGGGGCAGGAAATATTTGCAGAATACTGAATGCGTTAGCGTTAAAAAAAATTTTGTGCCAGGTGGGTTCTCAGGATGTTGACAGTGGCTCACAAAGAAACAGGAAAACCGGTATGCAGCGAACTTTTGGAACAGTACGAGAATGGTGGATATGAATATCTTGGAATAATTGTGACAGGTGATGAAACATGGCTCCATCAGTTTTCACCAGAGATGAAGAAGCAATCAAAGGAGTGGCATCATGCAAATTCACTCAAGGAAAAAAAAATTCAAAACCACACCTTCTGCTGGAATAGTTATGGCTACGGTGTTTTCCCATTCCGAAGGACTCTTGCTTGTGTACATAATGCCAGGTGGAACCACAATAAATTATGATGCACATGTGACGACACTGAAGATACTTCAAGCTTGACTGAGTCGTGTTCGACCGCATAGGTAAAAGCAGGATGTTTTGCTCTTGCACGACAATGCACGGCCTCATGTCAGTCAAAAAACTATGGAAGCGATCACAGAACTCGGATGGACAACACTGAAACACCCGCCTTACAGTCCTGACCTGGTTCCATGTGACTATCATCTCTCTGGGAAACTGAAAGACTCTCTTCGTGGACCAGGGTTTGAAGATGATGACTCCCTTGTGCACGCTGCCAAACAGTGGCTCCAACAGGTTGGTCCAGAATTTTACCGTGCGAGTATACAGCCGCTGGTTCCAAGATGGCGTAAGGCAGTTGAGAGGGATGGAAATTATTTGGAGAAATGAAAATATTGTTCCTAAAGGATGTACCTACACATTGTAAAACTTTCAAACATGTAGAATAAAAGATGGATTTAAAAAAAATTGTGTGCATTTCTTTTGGATTGACCCTCGGATTATGCCCTCCGGGAACTTGCGTTACATAGTTACGATTATCTGAATGAAATTCAATTGTCGCATTAAGTTACTTTGTAAAAGAACTGCGTAAATGAATTTTCAGCGCTTGCACCTTCAGCCACCAGCAATGTTTTCATTTCGTGCTGCTATTATCGTCTTTTGATATGCAATCGAGTCCGTAATTATTCGAAATTAGCTGACAACATGGTCGCCTACGTGGGAAAGGTATGAATAATTCTCTATTTGGGGTGCACTTATGGCCCTCATTATGTTTACTTCGCAACGATTTTTAAGCAATACGTAGATAGAAACATAGAGAGAGCTTGCAAAACAGGCAGAGAAATTCGGCGAGTATAGCATACCTACAGGACAGCGACAACGTGATTCTGTTCCGCTGAAGACATTGTTTGATGACTTCGCTTGGGAAATGAATAGAAATGGCGGAAGAACAAACTTAAATGAGGGAGACCGTATATTAGCACATGTATTTGACATCACAGCCCCGGCTGAATTTTTAGCTGAGGTACTGCGGACACTGAGGAATCAGACCTTCAATGCAAGACAATGAAAAGACCCTCAGAATCACTACTGAGGAAACAAAGTGATCGCACACTACAGTGGAGTTACGTAGAGGGCCTCATTATATGGACCGATGACCTCGCTGTTTGGTCTCTTTCCCAAAAACCAACCAACCTCATTATATGTTAGAGCCTTTAGGCTCATTATGGTAGCTAACGTTAGATTCATATGATCCTCGTTGCGTAACCATAACAAGTTAAAGCTAGAGATAAAACAACGGATAATTGTATCAGTTACCCCTATGTATGATGTCAAAGACAAATGTAAAAATAATTTAGATTGCTCAAGATAAAGAGTATTCTCTTAGTACCTACTTCACTTTACCCAGTGCATCATCACTTTGATGAATTCAGAGAAAACTGTTAAATGACATACCTCACTGCCAACACAAACATATCATTTATGTCGTTGAAATTCACATCCCAGTAGTACGGTGTCTACCAAGACCCCGATGGACTCCAAAAAGGGATTGGCAGACGTACTACAAATAGACTGATGCTAATTTGAGATGGCTGTTTATATTCTGAGAGCTACGAAAGGTTTTTTGGCCTGATTAAAGAGGGAACCAAAACATGTCTCCCATGCAGACACCGACAACATGCACCAGCATTAAATCTGGAGAAAAGTAAATTTCTTGCTTCTTTTGATTCGAAATACCAACTTTCATATCCACATCATACTTTCCTGGCCCCAAAAGGTATACGCTCTAACGAATCAGAACAGTGTAGTGGCTCCTGAACTCCTTAGCTGCAGATGTTGATATCCTCTATGCATAGACTACAGCGATGTGACACAGGCGGACTGCGTGCCTTTATTAGTTACCTGGGAAAACGGTCTCAAAAGTATCCGGACACCTCGCTGAAAATGTCTTACAAGTTCGTGGCGCCCTCTATCAGTAATGCTGGATTTCAGTATGGTGTTAGCCCACTCTTAGCCTTGATGACAACTTCCACTCTCGCAGGCATACGTTCTACCCGCTGATGGAAGGTTTCTTGGGAAATGGCAGCCCATTCTTCACTGAGTGCTGCACTCAGGAGAGGAGTCGATGTCGGTCGATGGGGCCTGGCACGAAGACGGCGTTCCAAAACATCCCAAAGGTGTTCTATAGGATTCAGGTCAGGACTTTGTACAGGCCAGTCCATTATAGGGATGTTATTGTCGTGTAACCACTCTGCCACAGGCCTTGCCTTATGAACAGATGCTCCATCGTGTTGAAAGATACAATCGCCATACCTGAATTCTTCTTCAGCATTGGGGAGCAAGAAGGTTCTTAAAACATCAATGTATTCCTGTGCGGTGATAGTGGAACTCAAGACTAGGGGTACAAGTTCCCTCCATGAAAAACACGACCACACCATAACACCATTGCCTCCGAATTTTACTGTTGGCACTACAAACGCTGGCTGACGTTCACCGGACATTCGCCATACCCACAACCTGCCGTCGGATAGCCACATTGTGTGCCTTGATTCGTCACTCCATACAACGTTTTTCCTCTGTTCAATCGGCCAACGTTAACGCTCCTTACACCGAGTGAGGCGTAGTCTGGCATTTACCGACGTGATGTGTGGCTTGTGAGCAGCCGCTCGACCATGAAATACAAGTTTTTTCACCTCCCACGGTGCAGTGAATCCTGATGCAGTTTGGAATTCGTGTGTGATGGTCTGTATAGATGTCTGCCTGTTACACGTTGCGACGAACTGTCGGCAATCTCTGTCAGTCAACAAACGAGGTCGGCGAGTACGCTTTTGTGTAGTACGTGTCCCTTCACATTTCTACTTTACTATCACAACGGATACAGTGGACCTAGGGATGTTTAGGAGTGTGGAAATTTCATGTACAATCGTTTGACACAAGTGACACCCAATCACCTGACCAAGTTCGAAGTCCGTGAGTTCCGCGGAGCGTCCCTTTCTGTTCTCTCACGATGTTTAATGACAACCGAGGTCGCTGATTTGTAGTGCCTCGCAGTAGTTGGCAGCACAATGCACCTAATATGAAAAAGTATGGTTTTTTGTATGTTCGGATACTTTTGATCACATAATGTGTGTTTAAAATGACACAACTGCGGGGGAACGGCGGGGGAGGGAGTGATCAACCTTCTGTATGATTTCGTGTGTCTGCAATGATTCCCATTCCTGTGCAAACCTCTACATATCAGAGTATCATCCAACGTCCTACACTATTTGCTGGACGTATTCCAACCTCCGTCGTACCTACAGCAATTTTTGTCTTTGGCTACCTGTAGTACCGTGACAGATTCTCCTTGATGATTTAACACGTATGATACCATTCTGCCTCTCCTAGTCAGTTTTCCATCTAATGGGTTTTGGAGAGATTCAAAATTCTTAAATGTTCAATTTTTACTTTTTCGTATTTTAAATATCTACAGACACTCCCTTTTCAAATGATGTATAATGTACTCACTTGAGAAGACTATAACAATTTTTAAAATGTTTTAGAAATTTGTTCTGCATGGGCGTGACCCGCTGTGGCGCTGTTAAACTGCTGTCAAATATTGTACTCGTGAATCTACATGCTTATCATGTACATTTTAGTAAGGTGAGAGAAAATAAGTGCTACAAAATAAAGGTTATGGCTAAACTGTGATAGTTCCATACAAATAGTTCGCTCTATTACCGTGTGTTTTGTCTTCATATGCTCTTTTGTAACCCTGAAAATATTCAAAGTGAATTCTGTTCATCGAAGTCTCTGTTTTGGTGAAGGATAATAATGGGTAAAGATGAAGTGACTAGAAATCTTCCGAAGGCTTTCAAGAAAACTTTTGAAATGTTGGAAAGCCAAAGGCAGGTGTTATTACCGTAGACAATAAAGACGATAACCAAGTACGTGAACCTAACATTGTTGTTACGCCTGCCCATTGCAACTTCGGAGAGGAGGTTTGATCCAGTAAGTGAAGAGTATGAATATCTTATGGGCGAATCGCATGCGATTGAAATATTTGATACGTCAGTTCTCAACGGAATTTTTGCAAACTGTGTAAGATGTATTCGATGTAGTGAAATCAGTGTGGAACTGTCTACAAAAATCGCGTAGTACTTGCCAGTGAAATGGAATTGAAGTGAGGTAAGCTTTCACACATGACCACTTTTTCGAACAGTGTTGAAGTAAATTCAAATGAAGGAAATGGTAGCAAAATCTATGAACACAACATTAGATTTGTTTAAGCCCTGTAAGGGTGTTACTGCAGGTGCAGTTTTCTGCACCTGCATGATGAATCTTCCAAACATCATAACCAAGTTTACGTACTATAATAGATTTATGGAGTCTAAAATCTATGAAGAAAGCTGTGGAAGAGGCAGTAATAGACGACAGTGGTAATAGAGACTTAACAGCAGCATTCGATGGTACCTGGCATAAACAGGTATACACATCTCTTCATGGTGTAGTATCTGCCATCAGTGTGTATACAGGGAAAGTTTTAGATGTAAAAGTAATATCTAAATATTGTAGGTGTCGACAAAAAATAAAGGTACACATTACATTAATTGCACAGGTAACTATAATGACAGTAGGGGAGGAATAGAAGAGACTGGTGTTGCTAGTACATTTCAATGTTCTGTTGCATGTGATAAAGTGTGGTATGTGAATTACCTTGGTGACGGAAATTGTAAAAGTTTCAAATATATTCAAGACATGAAACACTGTGGTGATGATGTTCCATTCTAGGAATGTGAGTGTATTGGACACGTAAAGGAAAGACTTCGATGACTGATAGCTTTGTACAAAAAACTAAATCGGTGTGATGGTAAAGTGTTGGATGGGAAAGGAAGATTAACTGACAATTTAATTGACTAAATAGAGAACTGTTATAGAACGGTTTTTAGACAACACACACGCAGATGTCTATGAAACGAAGTAGGCTGTTTTGGCTCCTTTCTTTCATACTTTTTCAACCGATGAAAGTTCCCTTCATTACTTGGGATCCCAAAACAAAAAACAGTTGGTGTTAGTACAACGAGGAATACCCAACTGGTGAAGTGTACACTCATAAACATAGTCTGCCTGATGCGGCAACGGAGGTGATAAAAACCTATTTTAAGAGACTTAGGACCACCAGAACTGTTGACAAAGTGTGCTCATGGAAAAACTCAAAATTCCAATGAAAGTGTAAATAGTGTTCTACGTCAAGAATCCCCAACACTGTGTTTGTTGGAATAAAAACACTTAACTTTGCCGTGCTGTTGCTGCTTTCAATGATGACAGCGTTGTAAGGTGCCAAGTATTTCGAAATATGGGGATGAAGGTAGGTTTCAACATGGTAAGAACGACGCTCTCTTTAGACAAGAATCGTATTCGGGCGGCTGACAGTATTGTAAATAGCCTAGACATACATGCCACAGTACACAATAGGAGGAAAGAAGGAAGCTGGAAGAGTTCCCAGAAGGTGAAGATAATCCAGTCTATGGACCGGGAATATACTAAATGGGTAATCCAAACTCTGTGGCTCGAAGACCAAAACTTTTAGTTTTTCATACAAATTACGTGTTTTCTTGGGATCTACCAAACCAATCCGCTTCAAATATTCAGGAGATGTTACACAGCGCCTTCAGCATAACTTAACACAGCTCTTTTCCAAAAACCTGTATATTGTTGAATTTATAAACAAAAAATGGCAGAAAAAAGTTGAGAAATTTCATTACAAAACAAAAAATTAATCTTTAACAACTGAATTCAAATTTTTAAAAATCCCTGTGTTAAGTTGTAGCCAGTACGCCAGTAAATAACCTGCAAAAAGTTCAACTTCCTAGCTCAAATACTATCTGAGAAAAAAAACTAATTTATCAGCGCTATTTTAACATTGGAAAGATACGACTTTCCGGAGCCCCTTAAGCCGATTTTCTTGAATGATTTCTTGTTTCTTGTTGTATTAATCCAATTAGATTTCCGTGCCATTCAGAACAATTCGTCTAAAATGTTTCTCTTCTCTTTTTCTGGGGGATTGTCCGTTTCTCTTCAACTGAAGTGTTTACTGTACTACTTAACATCGAATTACATAGCCTCAGAGCGATCAGTTCGGAACCGCGCGACTGCTACGGTCGCGGGTTCGAATCCTGCCTCGGACATGGATGTTTGTGATGTCCTTAGGTTAGTTAGGTTTAGGTAGTTCTAAGTTCTAGGGGACTGATAACCTCAGATGTAAAGTCCCGTAGTGCTCAGAGCCACATAGCTTCAGAAAATTTCAGATGGTTCAAATGGCTTTGAGCACTATGGGACTTAACATCTGAGGTCATCAGTCCCCTAGAACTTAGAACTACTTAAACCTAACTAACCTAAGGACATCACACACATCCATGCCCGAGGCAGGATTCGAACCTGTGACCGAAGCGGTCTCGCGTTTCCAGACTGTAGCGCCTAGAACCGCTCGGCCACACCGGCCGGGAAATTTCAGATGCATATCATTTTTTAATATTTCATTGCCTTGCTTCCTTACACATCGTTTTCTTCCAGAGAATTCTCTTAAATTTCAACTTACTCTTCATCATTAATAAATTGTGATCTACATTTATTGGTGGGTCCACCTGCTTTTGATATCTCTTTCGTTCTCTGATTTCGCAGTATTCTTCTTCCTTTTGTGATTGTGAAACAGTGTGTTTCCTATTCCTGAATTCCACACCAAAACCGAAAGAGTCTTCCTCCTTTTTCATTCATACTACCGTGGCGTATTCTCTCATAACCATTCTATATTTTCTTCACATGTCATAGTTTTCAAATCCACATTATTATGAAATTTTTGTACATCTTTGGTTACTTATCACCAGTTCACTACCCTCCTACACGTAAGCGCTCTATCTATTTTTCTTCTGTTAGCGACGTGATTATATATTCCTAAACCACTGTTGTTGGCAATGGTTTATTGTAATTTTTGATGTACGGTTCACACTAACGCCCTCTCTGACTTATCATCTAATACCTTACCCGCAGCCACGATACCATACCCTACTGCTTTTGATTTTACGCTTTGTTTATTTGACATAGGGTGAAATGATTCTGAACCGAGAATTCGTTTCTGTAAAATGGATTGTGCAGCACAGTAATGTAATGCCGAACTGCCTACAGTATTTCCTGCTTACGTCTAATCGTCGCAGTAGTCGTGTATGGACAGGTTGAAAATACATTCACCGTTCTTGTGTGTGATCACTAGTAATTGTTTTCCCTCCCTTCTTGGTTGGAATGGTGCAAGGTCGGCTGATGGGGTTCTATTTGCTGTCATCCATTAAAACTTGTGAACACATCCATTCTCAACGCTGAATTCTACGTGGAGGTTTTGCGCCATAATCTTCGGTTTCATCTAATATGTCTTCTATTTTATTTTATTTTAATCCTATTAACATTAATCCACTGGTTTACGAAACCACAGTATCAACAGAAGAGATGTTAGTTTTAGGTTATCAACCTTCCGACAGGTTTAATCGGCCTGCTACAAATTCTTCTGCGGTGCCTACCTCCTCGTCTCTAAGTAGCTCTTTCAGTTAACGTCCTCAGTTATTTGACGGATATATTACAGTCTCAGCCGTACCCTACAGTTTCTACCCTCTACAACTCCCTCAGGTACTATGGAAGTTATTAAGTGATGTCGAACACAGGTCCTACTATACAGTATTTTCTTAATGTCTTTGTCCTCCCCATGTTCCCCTCCCTATAGATTCTGCGTAAAGTCTTCTCACTCCTTATCTAATCAGTCCTTCTAATTTACCGCACCATCCCATGTCGCCAAACCATAAACCATACCATTCTCTTTGTTTCCAGTTTTCTAACAGTTCATAATTCCCTTCCATACAATGACATGCTCCCAACGAAAATTCACAAATTTCTTCTTCAAATAACGGCCATTGACATTAATAAACTTCTCAATGCCAAGAAGGCCGTCTCTACCTTTGCTAGTCTGTATGTTACGTGCTGCTTGCTACGATTATCAAGCGTTATTTTACTGTCAAGATGGCAAATTCCTTCACTTCCACTTCTTCGAGGTCCCCCACTTTGACACTAAATTTATCGCCAGTATCATTTCTACTACTCTTACTTCCAATCCCTAATCTGTACTCATTAGATCAATTCATTCTAAATGTACTGCAATTATTCTCTGTTTACTGATATCTGCGAGTGGTATCACTGATTTCCTTTCACTCTGAATTTTAATCAAGTTCCTGAACCTTTCTTCTTTTCGTGTCATTGCTTCTTCAACATATAGACTGAAAACTACGGGCAAAAGAATATATCCATGTCCGATACCCTTTCTAATCCGAGCAATTCATTCTTGCTCTTCCACTCATATTTGGTTGGTATTGTCCTAGCTGCCTGTCAACAAGCAACAAGGTATATTAGAGAGAGTGACAAAATTTTATTCACTATTGTAATTCCTATTGCGAGAATGGTAGTTATCGTTTCTTTTAATTAACATAACCTACATTTGAGGCTATGCGGTATAAGTTAATAATGGCAATGAAAAATTAAGTGTTATTATCCAGACATTAGTTACTCATCTCAACGTTCTCTGACTAGCATCTTGTAGCGTCTGTACAGGGCTTTAAAACAAGTCTTACATATTCCTACACAAGCCATGGGTGCTCGAAAGTGGAACAGAAGTTCATATGATTGTTTATCTGGAAACAAATACCTGCTACACATAGACGGTTTTATTTGTGACGAGTGATGTGCAGTAGTCCGTGATAAAGGTCGTCACGTGAGACAGCGTTATAAGTACCACAATAAGCACGTTTGGGCAGATGCAAATCCTAGAGCAATCATGAAGGTGAGGTACCAAGATCACTTCCGTATTAATGTACAGGCAGGAATTGTCAGTGTCAGACTCATAGGGCCACATACCTTGTCTAACAGATAAAGAGGAACCCTTTATTACCGATTTACGAGTCATAAATTGCCAGCACTATTTAGAAACGTCACCCTTGCGCGAAACGACTGTGGTTAGTTCTGCATGAGGCGCAGTAGTGTGATGTATCATATTACTCTCGTATTGCTGACAAATTTTATGTCATCCACAACTGAATTTCGTCTATGTGTCATAGTCTTGTTCTGTTTACTGCGTTGCTGAGTGTTCCGTTACTAGTAACCAGTGGGGTTAATTAGCGTAATTTTTGTGAAAATTGCAAGGAGAAGTACCATGTAGTTTAAATTCGGTAAGTTTACATGTGCTGTCTAAAGAGTTTTACCGTAAGTACATGACTGTATAGTGGATGTACTAGAAGTCAGAAGCAATGAGGTTCACAAGGTTTGTTGCGGCCTGGTGCAGTACAGTCTTTTCATAAAATTGCTGAATCCTGTGTTTCTTGACCAGCTACTTATGAAGCAAGAGGAAGAACTGAGTTTCATCATCACGACCGAACTTCAAGTACTGCTTCCGTCACCAGCACAGTTGTTAATTATAAAATTGTAATTGTGTATAACCTCCCGCCTCAAGCAGGAAACAGCTATCTCTTAGTAATATTATGCATGTATGGTGAAGTTAAAAACAGAAATGAAAACAGGTTGCTAGTTTTCAGTGGCGTGCGGTCTGTTGAATGTAGATGAAAGTCAGTATTCCGTCATATACCATGGTTGCAAGATGCATAGTGCAGGGCTTTCACACTTAGCCCAAGTTTTTCCTATTCTTATGTGTAGTTAAAGTCAAAATTGTCCTAAACCGATTTTCACTTTGTAAAGCTGTGTGCAGAAGTGGAAGGAACTAACCTTAGCGGAACTGCTGATTAAATTTTATTGAACAACCAGTTTCGACCAAATAACCATAATCATGTTTATAAAAGTATTTACATCATCATAATGGACGATATAAAACCGATGGCATCCGGTAATAAAATCCGTTACTGCTTCACTGTTGTCACATATTTACACAAATTACATCGACGGCCATAAAATGTGCTGGACAGGGCTCTCATTCACGCTGTATCAGCAGTCAGCATTAACGCTACGAATGAAGACATACTACATACCCGTGGTCAGCAAGCATGCCACACAGATCGACATAAGCTAAAATAACACGTGAAAGCGTATTAGAGGATGCAACCTCCATGCCAGATCGTCTCCTAAAGAGAAACAACCACGCAAAAGATTTTTAACAAGAATATACACAGCAGCAAAAACCCAACAGCACACAAGCAACCAGCCACCGACTGTGAGACTATGTGGAGGAATTTAACATACCTATGACGTTATGTCCCTGTATTACATGCATGTTAACAGTACCACTGCAACGAACGTGAAACTCCACAGAGATGTACTTAGTGACATGGATATAGTTAATTCCCGTTTTCTTTATTTATTGGCATTTGAATATTCTCCATACGTAAGTAAATCATAAAGATATACAACTGCTTAAGACCCAAAATCTAACTGATCGAAACAAACACTAATGATGCCGACACAGAAAAGTACAAAAGCTACTTTAAATAAAAAAACTGGGATTACACGAAGTTATTTAGTTTAGATGAGGTAGCTCATTTCTCTCTTTATGTGATTTGTGTCTTCTACTTCGCCGCAGTCACAAACTGGAGATGGTGCTATGCGTATGCAGTGGAAGAGCTGTGCATACCGACAGTGCTTGAAGTTGAACGGCGCTGTGCTAACTGCAGATTTTTGTAAGCACTTAAGTCCGTGGTACCAGGGCCTGGGAGATAGTAAAGGGTTTATTTGTGCAAAATATCTTAATTTAGAAAAGCTTGCCATTCGTTGTCCCATTCGGTCCAAATCTTGTTCCCGTAAAATGGTGATAAATAATCCTTTGGAAGCCCGCCAGGTTGGCCGTCCGGTCTAACGCACGGCTTTCCGGCACGAATCCGCCCGGCAGACTTGTGTCGAGGTCGGGTGAGCCGGCCAGTCTGTGGATGGTTTTTATGCGGTTTTCCATCTGCCGCGGCGAATGCGGGCTGATTCCCCTTATTCCGTCTCAGCTAGACTGCGCCAGCGATTGCTGCCAATGCTTCAGTGGTTCAATGGCTCTGAGCACTATAGGACTTAACTTCGGAGGTCATCAGTCGCCTAGAACTTAGAACTACTTAAACCTAACTAACGTAAAGACATCACACACACCCATACCCGAAGCAGGATTCGAACCTGCGAGCGTAGCGGTCGCGCGGTTCCAGACTGTAGCGCTTAGAAACGCTAGGCCACACCGGCCGGCGATTGCTGCCAAAGAAGTTCTCCACGTACGCGTACACCACCATTACTCTACCACGCAAAAACAGGGGTTTCACTCATCTGTTGTGAGACGTTCCCTGGGTGAGGGGGGGGGGGGGGTCCACCGGGGGCCGAACCACACAATAACCCTAGGTTCGTCGTGGGACGGCGGAGGGGTGAAGTTGACTGCGGTGGTCGTCGTGGGGTTGTGGACCGCTGCGGCTGCGGCGGGGACGGAGCCTCTCCGTCGTTTCTAGGCCCCCCCGTTACCACACAATACGATACAAAATCCTTTGGAATGTGTCTTTAGTCTTTGGTATCTTACGTCACCGCTTCCTTTTTAAGAGTGTCAAGGATCTCGTTGACTAGGACATTTTTGAGCGCTTTAATCCATTCCATTGAGACTTCGCGACCATTCCCTAACACTACTACACTTGCTGTGACCACTTACACAAGTGGAGCTGGATCAGGAATAGACTGGGACATCTGACAAGAAGCTTCAAAACCATGTACTTGATAGACACTCAAATTGAGACTACATCAAAACTGTATCCTACCATAAAAGATAGCACTGTCATTTGATTAATACGATATTATATCAGTTACATAATTAACATCGTAAGGGATGATAATTTTACGAACATCTTACCTGTACGAAAATGGTGTATTAGAAAAGTAAAAGGGTCGGGAACACAAAAAATTATTTGGTAACATGATGGAAATAGTATGTGGCAAACTTGGTATAGATCCGTTGAAGGACTGAAGCAAGACTGGGAGACAACAATATATTTTACAAGCAGAAATTTAAGTTCGAGAATAAATGACTTCTACTGCTCAAGCACTTTATAAATTTTTGCATTTTTCTATTTAAATTATTAAAGACATTTTTGAAACGTGATTTTTCATGTAGATTGTTGTCATTTGTAATAAAAGTACCTGATAAAAAGTAAAATTTGTGCTATGGGTCGTTAGACCACTTTCTACTAGGAATGGGGCATTACCTCTCCGTCAACTTTTCAAGGGCGATTTATTGGTTAAGTAAGTCAATTAGCATGACTTGCCCACTCACCAGACCAGGATTCGTTGGGTTTCTAGCTACTAGGGCGGTTGCGCAAACCTGTGGCCTTGTCAGCCAGGTCCAGAATAGCACTGAGGCGGCGTGGTGCAAGACGCAAGCCCAGCTCAGTGGTGACTAAGCTTACCTCGTGCTGCTCTGTCCCACGTCCTCTACTTGACTGAAAGCAACGCCAAGTCGTGATAGAACCAAACCGAGTGAGTATAAATACTGGCCGTCCAGCCTAGCAGAATTTATCTTTGACTGCTACCACCACGCCAACTGATTCAAAGTGGTCACCTAAGCTCTTCCACAACTAGCCACCATATCCAATAGCTGCTGGTGTGTGGACCGTTCCTATACCTGATGCCGTCGGAACCCGAACGGGGGCCCACCGGCTGGGGACACTTGCAGATTGTCTCGTGAGCGTCCCTGAATGATCCGGGATTAGCAGTCTGCACCTTAGCACGTCATCCGCATGACCTACTTCTGCAGCTGGCTAGCGTCCAGCAGTCACACGCCTTTCTGTTGGTGGAGTAGTGGTGCGGCCATGCCCAACGATGCCTGCTGGCGTCGTGCACGCCGCCTCGTGTTACGCTGATGTAAGCACTGCTGCAATGAATATAATGTCATCGGTTAATGTAGGTGTTCTAAATAAAGGTATGGCTATACCTCCCCCCCCCCCCCCCCCCACACCGTCGGGCAGACCAATTACCGGGTGCTGGTCTTTCAATGTGACGCCACTTCGGCGACCTGCAGTCGATGATGATGATGATAGGATGATAATGAGGACATCACAACCAGTCGCTGGGCGGAGAAAATTCCCCGATCCAGGCGAGAATAGAGCCCGCGCCCAGAGGATTGACAACCCGTCACGCTGACCATTCAGCTACCGGGGGCGTACACTAAGAGGACTGACTGACTCTAACAGGCGCAGCTAAAAGCGTACACGTATGCCCTACCCACCGACAATGGGCTGACGTTACAAGGGCATGTGACTAGTGCATCTCGTCCAATGGGAACACCGAGCGGGGTGGCGCAGTGGTTAGACACTGGACTCGCATTCGGGAGGACGACGGTTCAATCCCGCGTCCGGCCATCCTGATTTAGGTTTTCCGTGATTTCCCTAAATCACTCCAGGCAAATGCCGGGATGGTTCCTCTGAAAGGGCACGGCCGACTTCCTTCCCAATCCTTCCCTAATCCGATGAGACCGATGACCACGCTGTCTGGTCTCCTTCCCCAAACCAACCAACCAACCAATGGGAACGGAGCCATATACCGGTATATTTGAAAGACTGCGCAATTCACTGAGGAGAATGGGTGAAGGATGCGTGATAACAATATGCAGAATCGCCTATTGTGTCCTACATAGCAGATGAGAAGGACTGATGTGTCCACGTCTCAACAAGTATTGGCGACATATTGTAGGATCTTTTCTTCTAGTTTGACCAATACTACCCGCAGTAAAATGAGGCAAATTTTTTTTTTCTTTTTTT
This sequence comes from Schistocerca americana, assembly GCF_021461395.2. Taxonomy (NCBI): domain Eukaryota; kingdom Metazoa; phylum Arthropoda; class Insecta; order Orthoptera; family Acrididae; genus Schistocerca; species Schistocerca americana. The sequence goes on along the minus strand of NC_060119.1, from coordinate 522,758,782 downwards.
CAAAAAAAGAACACTGAATAATTCTGACAATACTGTTTTTGGTCTTACTGAATAGATGCAGTAACACTAATTGCTTGAGATTTGTGGCTGAACCTATAATAGCCGGCTGTCCCGCTATAATTTTCAGAATAAGGAACCTATTAAAACATGGATCTATTCGAAATAATAAACACCTTCACAATACAATCACGTTTGGAAGTATATTTTGTCAATAAGCCTGGCATATGCTACATTTCGAGAAAATTCATTTCGGTTAATGTAAAATTGGGGTCCTTCTCTTGGAATAAAGGAAAAGCCTGACTAACGGTTTCTTCTTTCGCAAGGGGAATTAGCATTCTGAGGTTATTGCACACATAGAATTTCCATCTTAAAAGTTACCTTTTAAACGAGGGCCAGAGAGAAGATTTTTATGGCCCGCACGGAGGAAGCCGGCAGCGTTAAATCCCGTGCTCTCTGGAGAGAGAGAATCGCTCGCGGCCAATAGACGGGTTTAATTTCCCGAAAACATGGGGCGTGCCCTACAAGGTCGCCGTAACTGCAGAGACAAACTGCGCGCTGAGTCTGCGGCAGCCCGCTACACTGGACGGGAACACCGACGTCGTGCGAGGAGGCGAGCGGTCGCCGCCGATGAAATACCGCCGACTAAGTGAATTGAATTTTCTGGTCAGTAGTATGTGAGGGGCGTAGGAGGCAGCCACTAGGGACCCGGAAATATGCAATTGCTCACGTTGCTGACTACACATATACTAGCGTTTCGTGTGTTCATAGCAAGAATTGACTGGCTGTTTTCAATTGCACAGAACTGTTTCTATTGTTCTCCGTCCGACGAACGCTACGACAGTTGGGCTAAGTAATTTCGATAAGTTTTGTATTCGAATGTAATCTCTCTCTCTCTCTTCCTCTCTCTCTCTCTCGCTGTTTCATTTACAAACATAAAGACACACACACATACGCAAAGAGAGAGAGAGAGAGAGAGAGAGAGAGAGTGAGAGAGAGAGCAAAAGAACTACATATTATTGTCAATATAAGTTTTAGAAGAAGTCTGAAGGAATACTACGAAATGAAAGAGTGTTGTAAATTGGCATAGCATTAACACGAACTAGCAGAAACAAGCCATTGCACTACATCTACATCTAAATCGATAACCTGCGTTTCTTGCAGTGGGTTCTCTACTGTTCCACTCTCGAATGAATACAGGGTCTACCTATATGTGTCCGCAGCTCGTGGTCATGCGGTAGCGTTCTCGCTTCCCACACCCGGGTTCCCGGGTTGGATTCCCGACGGGGTCAGGGATTTTCTCTGCCTCGTGATGACTGTGTGTTGTGTGATGTCCTTAGGTTAGTTAGGTTTAAGTAGTTCTAAGTTCTAGGGGACTGATGACCATAGATGTTAAGTACCATAGTGCTTAGAGCCATTTGAACCATGTTTGAACCTATATATATGGCAGTCAACAACATACGTTGGAATTCGCAGGAGTAAGTTGGTGGCTGCTATTTGCTGAAAAGATCTCGCCGCAGCGTCAAACGCATTTGTTTTATGATGGCCATACCTACTCTCTTATCATTCATGTGATAATCGTTTCCCTATTTAGCAATATAAAAAGGAGATACTTTCTTTGAACTTTCTCAATTACCTTCGTCAGTTCTGCAATAATACTCTGTGGCAGGTAAAACAGCCACCAGAGCAGATCATTGTTGTGCATAGGAACGAGAAGGCAAGTGTTTTGTTGTCAGTGTTCCACAAGCGAGGATTATCACATCACGTACCAACAAACCTAACCGTTACCCTTTTACATCTACCGGTACGTCTGCCATCTGAGGACAAACAAGAACTCCCTGGAATACTTTATGTCATCACTATTCATTTTTCGCTGCCTGCCAGTAACTTGGCTGCAGAATTATCTTCCCATGCATTTGCTGCCGTTAGCACCACAACACAAACTGCTGCGTTTGGACTTTACCGAGACCGGAATGCATGGACTAATAATTAATGAATGGTTCAGTAATGAATCGTGGTTCTGCATCACTAGCGAGTATGGTGCCGACCTAGTGAGTAGTGCTATTCTCCCCAGTGCTTCACAAAGAGACTACGGTGTTACTCCTGGCATCATGCCGTGGGGAGCTATCGGATTCAGGTCATGATTGGTAGTGACTGAAGGAATTCTGACGACACAACGGTAGGTCACGGACATCCGGCATCCTCATGTGTCACCTCTTATGCAACAGAATCGTGGTGCCATTTTTCAACAGGACAACGCCTGTTCATATATGGCACGCGTGTCTGTAAACTTTCTGCGTCTTGTTGAGTTACTTCAGATGCGATGATATACTCAGTTCAACCCACAATATAACGTATGTGCGACTCGTGGGACCAACTTGAACATCATCCGAGGGTCAGTATGTGGTATGTCAAGGACCACTTACAACTGTTTTATTCCAGCTTGTTTCAGGAGAAGAGACAACACCTTTACGACGTCATTAACAACCAATTCAATACATGCAACCAGACTCGAGGGAGTGCAACGTCGTGCTAATAAGTGGTATCAAACTGCCTAGTGCTGTGTAAATTTACGTGAACTTTCATTTCATTTCCTCCTCGCCTTCCTTTATTTTCCTTTTTTTAAAATTTTCTTTTTGTCATGCTGTATAGCTGAATCGATAACCTTAAAATCTGTATCAGTCGTCGTATACCCGATATTTAATACGTCAAAATTTTTGGGTACGATCAGTTATCACTTTTTGTAAGATGTAGGCTTAATAACCATCAGCGGAATCTGAATATCCAAACACACATCTGATAAGACCAGGGAATAAAAGCAACACTATTCTACAAGTCTTCAGTGTCATTTAAATGTTGAACAGTATACGACAGCGCATCTTCCTCCTCACTTCGCTAAACGATGATATGGATTTAACATTTCACGATCTGACTGGAGGTGCAAAGCTTGGTACCATAGAAATTCCAGGCGCTAAGCCCAGTCACAGGTAACATTGAGAATCTTTCAATAACTAATGCAACACTTTTTTAAAAGTAGGTTGGCTTTAGTTCGCGTTCGAATATACCACAGTATTCCCTGCTCTTTTGGCAATAAAACCCGATTATAAGGCAACCAATTTCCGACGAGAAAGTCCTTGATAAACGCAGTCTGGCCTCTCTGGTGGCCGAGGTCACTGAACTGACAGTACTACAGGGAAAATGCAGATGGGGCTTACTTCAGTTCGTAAGAATTCGTGGAGTAGTACAGGTTTTTGAAGACATCGTGATATTAATGATAATCGTCTTACTCTCAGGTATTCTGAAAATAACACATAGGAAACTAAATTCATGCAGTTACACAAACATTGTGTTCTCAACTCATGTTTGGACAGGGTCATGAAGTAAATATTCACAGGAATCTGCATTTTATCAGTAAAGTAGCATAGGAATCTGTAGATACGACCCACTAAAAGTAGATCTATGTCCTATCTAACTACCCTAACCAGTTTTCACGGAGTAATAAATTAGTATTAATCACCCACTTACCAAAGTGTTCCAGTAGTTCAAATTGGTTCAAATGGCTCTGAGCACTATGGGTCTTAACATCTGAGGTCATCAGTCCCCTAGAACTTAGAAATACTTAAACCTAACTAACCTAAGGACATCACACACATCCATGCCCGAGGCTGGATTCGAACCTGCGACCGTAGTGGTCACGCGGTTCCAGACTGCAGCGCCTAGAACCACTTGGCCACACCGGCCGGCGTTCCAGTAGTGAAACAAAAAACAAAATGACTGAAAGAAGGCGTGGAAGCATATAGGTCTAACCCTTAATTGTTGTTACGTGGACCCTTAAATGGAAAATGAAAGAAATCTTTGTATAGTACAATAGCCACAATATTTACCGTGAATACCAAAGAGTAAATGTAGACGTAGATGTGATACATTCGTTATGTTTGGAAAACTAAACAGGCGTATCGTTTTCAAATCCATTGTATGTCGAACAGTATATGGGTTCAGTAGTACACTGGCATCAGACTGTTCCAAATGCGTCCTTCATCAAAACGTGGGCATTAAAAAAGTAGACCACTACATCATTTTGTCTTGTTCTCATATCTGCTAAATGGTCTTTTCCTGGGTGTGATACTTAAATAAATTGCAGCTTACTGGCTTTGTCCTCCGAGGTCTCACAGACTCGGCTTCACAGTAGATCTTGTACAAAATACTGATATTGTAACCTCCCCACAAAAAAAATTGTAATTAAATAATTGTTATGGATAGCGATTCTAATTTTAGTGTAACCTCAGAACAAAATTGGTTCCCATTTATAACCTCCCTACAGAAATTCATTCACATTCAACCTCCACATAAAATTTGTTTCCCATTTAATGTAAGCTCGAAATAAAAAATAAATTCAGTAACCAGGAAGAATTTGGACGACAGCAGCGCTGCGTCATGGCCCTGTAAGATCATTCTGAATAAAAAAGGAAAAATTCTTACCTCAATAAAAACGGCGAATGTATCTGCTCTTATATAAAATTTTTCCGGGACAGCTCTGCGCAATGCTGGCCGATATATTTGTCATTTTATGAAAGGAAGCAGTTGATTTTTCTTTTGCAACGATAGGAATGATCATGGATTGAAGAAATTAGTAAATTCTTTAAATTGAAATGAATATTTGTTAGAAATTACTTTATATCACGAAGATTATTATTAGGACATTTTTAAAAGATTTACATGGGACTTCACATAACATTACTAGATATGCGCGAGGCTGCTTTTGCCTTATACAATAATACTCAGGCTCCGGCATCGCTGCACCGCGACCGGCCCAGCCAACATGATACACCAGACTGGACTGACAAGCGCAGACAGGCGACTGCTCGCTAGCAACAACTTACTGCTACTGCTACACAGATCGTACTGCAGTCAACACTGCTCTTTGGTCTCACATTCTCTTATAGCTTATATCGCAGGCAGCACATACCTCTTACATAACCCTCCACTGCGGGGGGGGGGGGGGGGCAAAAATTTGGCAGTGGTGGGGAGTCAATTGGACTTGCCATAAGCAACAAATTTTTCTAAAATCTACTTAATTAACTAGGTTGACAGTCACAGAGTATATACATATATATAAGTACAGAACATAAAATGAAATAGAGTGCATATGCACTGAGTACAGAACATACCAAGAAATTACAAAATATATATGCAATTTCTCTTAACTAACTAAGTTTACAGTCACAGAGTATATACATATATATAAGTGCATAAAATGAAATGAAATATAGTGCAAATGCACTGAGTACAGAACATATCAAGCGATGACAAAATGTATACGCAATGAGTACAAATCATATTAACAAATGACATAAAGTGCATACACACTGTAGTACAGAACATATCAAGCAATGACAAAATGTATACGCAATGAGTGCAAAACATATTAACAAATGACATAAAGTGCATTTGCACTGTAGTACTTTTTTTACCATTCTACTAGAACTAGGATAGGAAAGGGAAGGACTGCATCATGGTTGTAGCACATTAGGTTGCACGTAGCTGCACTGAAAGTCCGTATATTTCTGCAGAAGCACAACACCAAGTGAGACAATCTGAAGTTCTCTTCCCTGAAGTATTAATCAGTGTAGCCAAGACACTGAAATGTCGTATTAATATTCCATGTTATCATTTTGGTAGTACATTAGGTACACCAAACAGTGGAACCTTAATAACATCTCCATTGTTCAAGGTCATGGACACAATGATGTGTCAACATCACACTCATTCACCAACGTAGAATTAGTGCAGAAACCAAATATAGTGCTCCATGAGCATAAGGATAGACAGTACAAACGTATATTGCAGTAATTTCTGGTAATTAGGTCAGAATGTGAAGGACATTAAGTCTCATGCTAATCATCATTGAGAATTACACTAGTCTATCAACCGATTTGACTAATTGTTGGCACTCATTGCCTAGTTACTGAACACTTCTGTACTATGTATGAAGTATTACAGAATAATGTTCATAAATCATCTGATTACAGTGAACATTGGCACTCATTGGCCAGTTACATACCATTTTTATACATTATTTAAAAGTGATCATTCAAAGCAAGAGTTAATTAATGGCATACCATTTACATAATTCATCTAGTTATAGTAATCATTGGCACTCATTGGCCAGTTACAAACCATCAGAAGTCATCATTCAAAACAGGAGCTAATGAATGGCATAGTATTAACATAATTCACCTAGTTATAGTAATCATTGGCACTCATTGGCCAGTTACAAACCATCAGAAGTCATCATTCAAAACAGGCGCTAACGAGTGTAGCATCAAGCTACTGGTATTCATATATAATAGCATGTAGGTGACATAATACAAATTATATAAGAAACAGTGGCATTCATTGGCCAGTCACTAAACGTATAGCAAGTATTGAATATTACAAAACATTTTTCATCATTCAAGTGACATATGACATATTTAAAATAATTATTGGCACTCATTGGCCAGTGACAAACCATCAGAAGTCATCATTCAAAATGAGAGTTAATTATTGGCATAGCATTTATAGAGTATAACAAAAATATTATTTACAGAAATTATTGGCATAGCATGTACGCATTATTACAAAATATCATTCACTATTACTCAGAACTCATCATTCAAGTGACATAGGACATATTGAAAATGTATCATACTGTAACTATTACTCAAGGTCTGTGGTTAGATAACATCATTCAGTATTACTCAGAACTCTCTTAAACTGGTAGCATTATTTGGGACTGGTAGTACATTTTTTCTTTTTTTTTGTGCTAGCAATGCATTGCGTTGGGATCGATAATTAATTGCTGGGGCATGAAAATATTTGCTTTTGACTTATTGCTACAAATGAGGATAGGTAACGTCATTCGTCATGAGGCAGCTGTAGCAAGGTTATGAAACAAGTAGAGTATATGTGATCACATTCATGAATGACACACAAATGGGTAAAAAAAATGCAAGTACTAGAACAGGTTTAATGACTAACTGCTTATAGCACATTAATTTGATGAATAGATTCTCCTGAAAAAAATACAAAATGGATTATTGAGCTGAAAGAAGAAATGCATATTATGCTGAAATGTAGTGAACTTCGAATTAACAGGTAATGAAATGTGTACTCAATATGTATGTACTCTAGCTGTCCTTTCCAAAACATTCAGTCATTATACCCTGTGATATAAGACATACTGTCAAAAGAACTGCAACATATACTTAAATAACTATGTAGCATCTCTTAACTAATAGTAAATATATAAACTTCATCATTATTCTCATCTGCAAAGAAAAACTTCATTATTCATATTACCATAACTTCATTACTATCATCACCTGCAAAGAAAAACTTCATTATTCATACTAGCATATTCATTCATTATCATCTGCAAAAATACACTTCATTATTCATTATTCATATTACCATTTACTTCATACAACTATTCATAGTATAGAGTTTCCTATTTCTAGCACATTTCATCACTAAAACTAAGATGTGTAGTTCTGTCTGACAGCCTGCATCAATCGCCTCGTATTCTGAAAGAAAAAATTAGTTAAGACTGCTATCATACGATGTGTATAGTATATCCTTGTTATTGCTTGTTAATTCTGATCCATTTACTCTTCATGACGAGGTATTGCATCTTCTTTCGTTCATTCCGAAGGTGAAATTCCCATTTCACAGTAATCCACTGTGGTTTGTTTAATTTATTTCCTTTACACGTTATTGCTTTCTGAAAATGATGAACAATGACTAATGTCTTGCATTTAAATCATATACCCATTAAATAAAAACTGGTTTCTAGTGATATAATTAAGCATACAGCATAGCATGACAGAAAACGTATTATGCCAAAAACATAGAGTTTTCAAGTGCAAAAAAAATGTACGCAGAGTATCATAATGTAGTAGCAAAAAAAAAAAAAAGTAAAATAGTCACGATGTTGAGATGTGATAAGACAAAATGTCAAAGTCAACTGGTGTTTGTTACATCTTAAACATTTCATAGTGCATACAAACAAACAGGAAAACAATCATACATACATGAAAAATGGAAAATGTGCACAGTCTGATGTGTAACGACAAGAAAAGCGACCTGCTAACCTTACCTTGCCGGGCACTTGCCAAGAAAAAATATGATAATCATCAGTAAGTATTCATATAAATATAATTACATAAGTGGTCATAATATGTGTAAGTTTATCTGGGAAAATGTGCACGGTCTGATGTGTAACGACAAGAAAAGCCACCTGCTAACCTTACCTTGCCGGGCACTTGCCAAGAAAAAGTACGATAATCATCAGTAAGTGTTCATATAAATATAATTACATAAGTGGTCATATAAAAATCAGGAAATGGCTTTACAGTGTGATAAATCATAAAGTATATTCATTCAATAAAGGGTTTAATATTGGAGACATGGTGATAGCCTTTACTTTTTCTGGTTCTCAGAGTTTCGACGTGTACTACATTGGGGTTAGGAATGCTGCGAATTCGATATGGACCTGCATATAGAAGCTCAAATTTACTGCATCTATTCTTTCCTTTGCTGGATAAATAGTGTGTACGTACTAATATCTTCTGTCCAATGTCAAAGTCACGGCGTGTACAAACCTGTTTTTGCTGTCTTCTCCGGCGCTCTGCGGCACGTTTGATGTTGTTCAGCGCAATGTCCATTATTTTATGGTGCCGCAGTCGACGAGATGTAGGAAAGGATACTAATTCTTTAATTTTGTTAGGTGGTTCAACATTTTTCATTATAACAGTCGGAGATAGCATAATAGATTCATTTGGTATGGAGTTAACTACATCCTGGAATGACAGTATCTGTGTATCCCAATCAATATGTTTCTTATGGCAGTATATTCTACACAGTTTACCAATTTCTTTCATTAGTCGTTCACAAGGGTTCGAAGAAGCATGGTACCTGGATATATAGATCGGAGAAATGTTTCTAGCTCGTAACATACGTGTCCATACAGCAGATCGAAACTGTGATCCATTGTCGGAAATTACTTTCAATACATGCCCTACACGGAACAAAAAAATGTTTTACAAATGCATTCGAAACAGATTTAGCAGTAGCTTTGCGTAACGGAGTGAACGTAACAAATTTCGAAGTGAGTTCAACAGCGACAAAGAAGTACCAAAAACCTCTATTAGTTCTGGGAATCGGACCAAAAATTTCTACAGTGGCCATGTGTCTCAATTTAACAGGTACAATGGGATGTAATGGAGGAGTATGTGAAATCGTATCTGACTTAGCTTTCTGGCAGATTTTACATGACGCTAAAACTCGTCGAATACGTTTCTCCATGTTGGCAAAGTAACAGTTCTGTCCCAGTATAAGAAAAAATTTCTGAATCCGTAATGTGCGTAACTTAAATGAGTATACCAAATTAATTTGTTAATAAGTTCGTCAGGAATGCATAGTAACCAATTGTTGCTGTCAGGGTGAGAGCGGCGAAACAGAACATTATTGCGTACAGTGTAATGGTTTCTAATGGCAAAATTATTCCTATCTTGCGAAAGGTGTTTAATTTCTTTCCATACGTTGTCGTTACTGTGCTCTTGTACTATGTCTCGTAATGACGACGAAATGAAATTTTCAAATGCAACTTGTTGAATATACATGACGATGAAATTTGCTTTGCGGAAGTTGGTTGCGATGTCTTGCTGATTGTTGCTGAGAGAACGGGATAATGCGTCTGCTACAATATTTTGTGTACCGGGAATGTGAACAATTGTAAAATTAAATTCCTGTAAATATAGTTTCCATCTGCTTAATCTGTCGTGTGTAAATTTAGCCGAAAGTAAAAACTGTATCGCTCTATGATCTGTGAAAACGGTAGTATGTCTTCCATAAAGAAAATGCAGAAATCTTGTAAATGCCCATACAACATATAATGTTTCAAGTTCTGTGACAGAATAATTGCGTTCAGCAGGTGACAGAATGCGACTCGCAAAGGCGATGTTTTTAATTACTGTAGTACCGTCTTCTTCAATTTGCTGAAAAATGTGTACGCCTAAAGCGGTGTTGGAACTGTCGGTGGCAACGGAAAAATTTCTAGTAAGATCTGGATGTGATAAAAGTGGTGGATTCAACAAGGCATGTCTCAAATTAACAAACTCAGACTGTGCTTGGCTATCCCAGGACCAAATAGTGTTTTTACCCGTCAATTGACATAATCTAGAGGTGTCTAAAGCAGAGTAATGAATAAATTAACGAATAAAGTTAATTAAACCCAAAAAGCTGCGTAGTTGTTTCTTCGTCGTAGGAACAGTAATGTCACGTGAAGCTTGAAGTATTTCCGGGTCAAGCGCAATATCTTCTGCTGAAATTACGTGCCCAAGAAACTTTATAGAAGTTTTCCCAAAGTGCGATTTACTGAGATTAACTGTGAGTCCTTGTGCACGAAAAGTTCGTAACAGTTGTTCAAGAATCAGATTGTGTTCAGACCAGTTGGCTTCTGCAATAAGAATGTCGTCTACATACGTTGTGATTCTGTCTTTAAGTTCTGTCGGAAGTATAGTATTCAAACCGCGAATAAATGCTGCTGAAGAAATAGTTAAACCGAACGGTAATTTGCAAAACTGGTAACAGTCACCAAAACAGAGAAAAGCTGTGTGCTTTCCACAGTTCGGATGGAGCTGAATTTGCCAAAATCCCGATTTCAAATCTAATGTGGAATAAATAGCAGTACCATAAAATTTCTGTAGAAGTTCTTCTAGTGTCTGTGGGCGATCTGTTTCATTAATAATAATGCCATTAATGTGACGCGAATCAAGTACGAGGCGAAGTGAACCATCCTTTTTCTTAACAATATGGAGTGGTTCTAGAATGAGATTTTCACTCTGCAGCGGAGTGGGTTTATGTACGGACTAACTGCCGGTTCAATAATTCCTTGGTCAAGTATAGCTTGCAATTCTTTCTTAACTTGTTCTCTGTGAATATACGGAATGGGATAATGTTTGGCTTTAAATGTGTCGTGCTGTTTAACTTGAAATTCATACATAAAACCGGACATAGGACCAGGTTCAAATGGTTCAAATGGCTCTGAGCACTATGGGACTCAACTGCTGAGGTCATTAGTCCCCTAGAACTTAGAACTAGTTAAACCTAACTAACCTAGGGACATCACAAACAGCCATGCCCGAGGCAGGATTCGAACCTGCGACCGTAGCGGTCTTGCGGTTCCAGACTGCAGCGCCTTTAACCGCACGGCCACTTCGGCCGGCACATAGGACCAGGGACGTTGTCAAAAACTGGAGCTTGCTGTAATAGAATTTTGTGTAGTTGAGAACGTTCGTCGTCTGCATTTGCACTGTTCTGTTTAACTTTATCAGAAATCATTTGTATAACGTCATAGTCGGCTTCGTCTGGAGTATTATAGTTGTGTAGTTACGTATCTGTGAACAATGTGGAATGACAGTCTATGTTACGTGATGCGGAAATAACCTCTGTACAATTCATTGTTTGTTCTTCTGCAGATAAAGAGTGCTGAAATTCTAAAGCCAGTTGTACATTTCCATCCTTCAACATTAAATAGGAGTTCTGAAAGTCAATAATTGCGTCGTGTTGTACCAGAAAATTCGAACCTAATATCACGTCTGTTGTCAATAAGGGAACAATGCAAAAATTTGAGTGAAATGTATGACCTGCAATACAAAATGATAAATGTGTCTGTAATTCTACATCTACTCCTTTACAAGATACTGCTCCTTTTACTTTAGTTTTGCGTAATGGTAACGTGGGATAGGTAGTCTCTTTGTTACATTCGTTGAAAGTTTCCTCATTTATAACTGACATAGGTGATCCAGAATCGATTACTGCTGAAAAGTTAGACGATCCAATCTTTACTTCAATGACAGGGTGTGAAATGGTTTTTTGAATAACTGGTTTTTCCTGCAAAAGAGTGTCTCGGATGTCGTCAAAAGTAATAACATTTTCGTGAACAAGATTCTGCGTATGTGAAGTATTGCTTGCGTTGCTGGAAGATGCAACCTGTACTGTATCTAGTCAAATTCTATCTGACGTGCTATTATTTTCGGGAGGATGCTGTGGCATTTCCACTATTTGTACTGTTCTGTTATTTATTCCTGACGTATTACGTTCCGGATGATATCTACTGTCTGGTTCATTCATGATAATATGTTGTTGCGGATGATTTTGCTGCTGATAAGACCGACTGTTATTAAACGTACGCTGAAAATTGTGCTCATTATTTTTACGTCTGTCGTGATAGTCATTGCTATATGGCGCGTTGCGATAGGAATTGAAATGATGTGTTTTCTGTAGGTACTAGTTTCCTTGTTGCGGTGCGTTACTATTTGGTGGAGCCGACGCTATGCGTGTAGGCGGCGAAACATTAAAGCTTAGTTGACCTTGTACATTACATTGTTGGTTAGGTATGCTAACCGGCTGGCTTTGATGCTGTTGCGGTGAAAAGCGTCTATTGTTAGCAAAATGTGGTTCCTGTTGCTGATAATTTTGACGATACTGATAAGTAAAATTTTGTCTGTTATTAAAGTTCTGGTGGTTGTCGTTCCTGGACCGTCTATTACCTTTGCTATTCAAATAGCGTGACTGATCGTAATTACTGTATGTTGGTTGTCCTTGATTACGATGTGAAAAATTTTTGTTTATGAAGGAATAATCTGATTGCTGAACTTCCAATAGCTGTAACAGATCTCTAAATGCCGAAGTATTTTCTTTCTGCTGCCCTGTTAAAAGTGATACTCTTAATGATCGTGGTAATTTAGAAATACATAATTGGATAAGGGCAGATTCACTGTATGGCTCACTTAAGTATTGGTTTTGTTGGACCATGTGTTCAAAAAATTGCGTGACAGTGGGAAAATTTGAGTTCTCATAATTCGGCAAACTAATTAGTTGATCCTTGATTCCGCGCTGTGTCGTCTTCGACCAATACGCTGACAGAAAAGCATTCTGAAATTCTTCTGCCGAATAGCATTGTCTCGCGATCGGTCTCATACGAGTTGCTGGCTCGCCTTCCAAAAAACTGCAAATAAATTCAAGTTTATGTGTTACGGGCAAAGTCGGTGGAAAAGCAAAGCTAATTTGTTGTATCCAATCCAATGGGTGAATCTGTGTTCTGTCATTTTTAATACTTTAAATTTTCTCACGGATAGAAAATGCTTGTAATCAAAATTATCGTCTCTGTATGTCTGAACAGGTTCAGGATTGTATGAGAATCTATTTGTCTGTGGCTGTTCGGAGTCTAACTCACGTACTCTCTGTAAATTACCTAAATTATACTGGCTGTGTGAGTCTGACAAATGTTCGCAAAGTGGCGTATGCTGTGATGTGTTAAAGGCTGAAACATTTTTCATCTCTGTTACCTCTTGCTGTAAAGTTGACAATTTTCTACGTAATGTATTATTGGACGAACCTATCTCACAGAATGTCAGCTGTAAATTTTGGAATTCAGGTGTTTGATTAAACGAAATCGGTGAAGTATCGTCTGATTTGGTGTCATTGTTACTTTCGATAACGTCAGTACGACTGGCCAATTCGTCATATTTTTCAGTCAGTGCTTTTACCTGATCATTGTTTTTATTATCACAAGCATTAATTTGTTTTTGTATTTTACGTGTGGTTTCGTTCAATTTTTTAACGTCTGATTCGATGGCATCGGGATCCTGTATTAGTTCCAATTTTTGAAGTCTGTTGGTCATTGTCTGAAAGTCTAATGTGTGTGTGTCTGTTTTTGATTTAAGATCGGAAATTTCATCACGCGATTCGGTGTTCAACTGTTTGATAATATTAATTTCGTCTGATACTGTAGCAATATTGTTGTCTACGTATGTTTTTGCTTTCGTAAACAATATACGCTTATCTTCCTGTCTCTGTGCAGTAATTGTTTCCATGACTTGTTGCTTTACTTTATTTTGTTCCTGTATAAATTTACGGTAGCGCGTTTCACTGTTTTGCAAATGGTGATTAAAACGTTCGTCAATTTGGCTGTTCTGTTGGTCAAATTTCGCGTCTACTTTTGCATCCAGTGTGCGTGAAAGTTCTGCTGACATTAATTAAACACGTCGCGTAACTGTGTTGCGTTTTCAGAGCATTGTTTAGCGACTGCACTAGTTTCATATTTAAGTAATTTCGCTGTAGCTGCTTGAGTATTTTTTAATTCTTGAGCCACGGATCTAATTTCTTCACTACTATTCCTAGCACAAACCTTAATCTCCTCATGTAATTGTTCTTTAGTATCATGGCATTGCACGGCAACGGCTGCAATCTGTTCATTAATCTCTGTAAAGTTCTTATTAATTTGTTCGATCGACCTGTCTTCTTTTTCATTTAGTTGTTTGACATTTTCATTATTTTCATTAAGTTGTTGATTGAGATTTTCGTTAAGTTGTAGCATTAATGCCATGACTCGATCCATGCCAAAATTAGCTACTGTATTCTCTGTGCTGTGTGATGGTGTATCTGCTTTTGTCGCGTTTTGTGTAACCATTTGGTCATTCTCTGATTCTCGAAAAGGTTCGCCACTTGGATGTGCACTGTTAGTCACTACCTCGGAATCAAATAAATCTGACGTACTTTGAGTACATTGTTCACCTTCGTTAGAGACAATTATCTGTTCGCTACGTAAATTTTGCAAATTAGGCGTGTCAAACTGGACAGCGTTCATTGTAATGGCACGTGCCGCGTCATCAATTGTCGTTAAATTAACAGAGGACACAAGTGAATTTGTTTGCTCATCATAAGAATTAAAATCATTACTAGTGGTCGCTACGCACTGATTGTCAGTATATGGAGGATTATCACTATCACACTGAGTGTTGCAAGTATTATCCGTCAAGCTATTCGAGTCGGCTATTTCACTCATTGCACATCGCGATGGACTGTTAACAGTTTTTCGCGGCATTTTTCACAAATCAAAATCAAGCACAAATGAAACAAAGACGAAGCAAAAATGGAACAAACAATTACAACAAAGAGCAACAAATTGCCGATGATCTGTGAAAGAAAGAGTGACAAATTAGTAAATGCGTTGCGCCAGATGCAAACTACATTTAAGTAAATAAGAGCAGATATATGACTACTTTTCAGAGATTCACAAAGAAATGCGATCCTGGCCGGATGTCGCCATGTGTAACCTCCCCACAAAAAAAATTGTAATTAAATAATTATTATGGATAGCAGTTCTAATTTTACTGTAACCTCAGAACAAAATTGGTTCCCATTTATAAACTCCCTACAGAAATTCATTCAAATTTAACCTCCACACAAAATTTGTTTCCCATTTAATGTAAGCTCGAAATAGAAAAATTCCTAAACCTCGTGTTAAAAAATAAATTCAGTAACCTGGTAGAATTTGGACAACAGCAGCGCTGCGTCATGGCCCTGTAAGATCATTCTGAATAAAAAAGGAAAAATTCTTACCTCAATAAAAACTGAGAATGTATCTGCTCTTATATAAAACTTTTCCGAGACAGCTCTGTGCAATGCTGGCCGATAGATTTGTCATTTTATGAAAGGAAGCAATGGATTTTTCTTTTGCAACGATAGGAATGATCATGGATTGAACAAATCAGTAAATTCTTTAAATTGAAATGAATGTTTGTTAGAAATTACTTTATATCACGAAGACTATTATTAGGACGTTTTTAAAAGATTTACATGGGACTTCACATAACATTACTAGATATGCGCGAGGCTGCTTTTTACCTTATACAATAATACTCAGACTCCGGCATCGCTGCACCGCGACCGGCCCAGCCAACATGATACACCAGACTGGACTGACAAGCGCAGACAGGCGACTGCTCGCTAGCAACAACTTACTGCTACTGCTACACAGATCGTACTGCAGCCAACACTGCTCTTTGGTCTCAGATTCTCTTATAGCTTACATATCGCAGGCAGCACATACCTCTTACAATATATGTGCGTTTATTTCACTGCCTAGGTGATGTGTCGGTGCACTTTTGAAATTTACAAGTAGACGTATAGGAATCTCCTTCTTGAAGAGCTTTAGTGGGTTGTTCACTGTGGGTGCCTTCGGGTTCTTTGGTTGTAGCCATTACACTTCCTGTTTTGCGAATATGTGCGAGGTACTATTCAGAAGACTGGTTTGCGTTGTTATGTTGTTATCTCCTAGAAATTTTAAGCATTTACCTCTGTATTCCACCTGTTTTACTACTATGAAGATCTTGCCTTTGCCTGATGTATTAAGAGGCCTGTAGTTTTTAGGTGTGTTCATTACATTTATCTTAATTCTTCTGGAACTAGCTCTCTTGTCAGACCTGCATTGGAATTTGATATATTGTTTCATTCTTATTGTTTTATTACGTATTCACTTACTGCGAAATAACTTTCCACTGCCTTGTGGGTAGTGAGTGTGTTGACGTTGTATGACATCCGTTGTCTAGCAAATCTATTCCTTGGGGAGTTAGTTGTACGTTAGTAAGTTTGTAGAATGTGTGTCACGTTTGCCTTCAATTTTTATGTATGACAGTTTCTTTTGTTTCCAAAGAGTGTTCAGTTCTTGTTGCTGTTTTTCCTATTTTACTTTTTATTTGTATTTCTGTGATTTTTTGAGTGTATTAATTATGCCATTAATTATTTCGAGATTCTGATCTGATTTCATAGTTCCACGTAATTTTGGAGTGGTTTGACACTGAGTTCCAGCAAATTTTTATGTAGGCATCTAATTTCTTGTTTCAGTCAGCCAAATTCGGTTTGTACTTGGCAGGTTGCGCTGTAGGTAACACACAGACATTACAGTATATGAAAGACTGATTCTGTTGCGTTTTATGTTTAAAATAGCATGCTGTAATTTTGCTGTGGTGTTCCTCATTTTGCTGTAGAGCTTGGACGGAAATATCTAGCAGGGCGTTGAGACAATCGTTTTGAGGCTGAAGCTCTACAGCCCGCGTTTTCCTACTAATACATTAGTTTTGGAGCGGGTCCGGCTTGAGCTAAGCACAATTTTGCTGTTTACTACATGTACATATCCCACTTTTAGTTTTTAAAACAGTGTATACAAACTGAGAAAAAAAAACAGCCAAAGTTTTGTATGTGTACTTTGTTACCACGTGCTGTGGTTTTCTACCGTTTCTCTTTTTTTGTTTTTGTTTCTACGGCAGTTGTTTTCTTTCACAGTTTGTTATCTGGAGCCATATAAAAACTAATATCAGAAAAGTTGTTAAGTTGGACGTTTTACGCCGTCCGGAGTGGCCGGGCGGTTCTAGGCGCTACAGTCTGGACTGATGACCTCAGAAGTTAAGTCCCATAGTTCTCAGAGCCATTTGAACCATTTTGACATTTTACGGCTGGGAACATTATGGTTAGGCCTCTTATTAACTAATGTTATTTGAATGTGTGCGTGTGTGTGTGTGTGTGTGTGTGTGTGTTTCTGTGTGTGTGTTTGCAACACTTTTCACTTATTTTTTATGGTTTCCCCATTATCTTCATTGTGAAGACCTTTGCTATGTAACTTTCATTACTATTGTTTATAAACTACGAAAGCAACATGGAGGGCAAGTGAACAATTATATGTATTTTGTACCTGTAAGCAGACATTGACAGAAGAGTTTCAAACTCATGAAAATTATCGAGAGAAATGTTCAATCCTTTCAAGTGAGAAACTATCTTTTTTTTTTTTTTTCGAGTAGCCAGTTGCAATTACAAGAAAGATCTGAAAGATCGTGGTAGATTGAAACTGTTTTCTGAACCGAGACTCGAGCTCGGGACGTTTCCTTTACGCTGATAGGCATTGTAACCATGTTGTGGTTAAGCCATTCTTTCTTCCAGGAGTGACAGTCTTCCGTTTTACGGAGAACTTCAGAGAAAGGAGGAGACGAGGTAATAGCGGAAGTAAATCTGTGAGGACAGTCATGAGTCATGCTTGGGTAACTCTGTCAGTATAGCACTAGCCCGTGAAAGGAAAAGTTCCCGAGTTCGAGTATGGTCCGGCAAACTGCTTTCCTCTATAAGGAGCTTTCATATCGCCAGACACTCCGCTGCAAAGCGGAACTTTAATTGATAACCTGGAAAGCTGACGAGAGACTACAACAATTTGCCATAGTGAACCACACAATCTTACGAATTCCCAGCTTCCTGCTCACTCTCTGCTCCCTGTGATTGTTGATTACAAGGTTGACTGAAACTAAATATTTATGCCTTAAATAAACTTATCAGGAGCACTCATAGGACTTATAAAAAATATTAAGGAGCTGTATATCCACATATACATCTACAAAGTATTCCGCAAGTCACCGTACGATGCGTGGAATAGGGTACTCTGCACCACTGCTAGTCATTTCCTTTCTTGTTCCACAGGCAAATAGAGCCCTGTTTCTCGCATCTTATCTTCATGGTCAATATGCGCGATGGATATTGGTGGAAGTAGAACCGTTCGGCAGTCAGATTCAAATGTCGGTTCTATGAATTCTCTCAGTAATATTTCTCGAAAAGTACATGGCCTTAACTCCATGCATTCCCATTTGAGTTTCCGAAACATCTGCGTAACACGTACGTGTTTTTCTAGCCTATCGGTAACAAATCTACCAGCCCGTCTCTGAATTGCTTCGTTGTCTTCCTCCTCTCTCGCCTGGTGCGGTTCCTAAACATCCTAGCAGTACTCAAGTATAGGTAACACCATATGCGGTCTGATTTACAGGTGAGCCACTCTTTCCTAAAATTCTCACAATCAACCGAAGTCGAGCATTCGGCGTACCTACCGCAGTTCTCACACGGTCGTTCCATCTAATATCGCTTTGCAACGTTACGCCGAGATATTTAAACGACCTGACTTCGTCAAGCAGGACTCTAGTTGTACTGTATCCGAACATTACGGATTTTATCTTCCTACTTATCCACATTAACTTGGATTTTTGCACATTCAGGGCTACTTGCCATTGATCACACTAACTGGAAATTTTGTCTAATGCCTTGCATCTTCCTACAATCACTGAACATCGACACGTTACCATTATATGTAATTGTTATTCTAAGTTGAAGACATGAGCACAGGAGAGGGGACTTCGTGGGGCTACAACTGTTTCTTTCCAACTTGACTAGGATGAGATTCACGCCTTCACAGCTTTCGCACACTACAACAAAGTTCGTAATCGGCACATCCCAATGCTGTCCATATCACTGTAGTATATGGATTGGCCTTGAGGCAAAACATATTGCTTGCTTCACTCAGACTACCTCCTGCAAAGTATTACTATCTTTTTCGAAATTTTAGCTTGATTACCTTGTACTGTCAATATGTGTGTTTCCTCTACAGCGGCCCATGTCATTTACTTCGGCTTTATGATTACTGATTTGCTTGGCAATGGCAAAAATGTAGGTTCAGTGGCAGCTGTGATGAGTGAATTTGTGGCTTACTGACCATAGTTATCAGTAACGTTTGGGCCCTATGAATGACACAAACATACATTTCTTTGACTGACACATTTACATACGCAAGTTGTTGGTCTATTCTTTTTACTCACCTTACACTGTATTCCGTACGAATATACATGTGTTAAAACAGTACTTTCCTTTCCCCGACATTTCCATTCACCATTCCACGAGCTACAAAGTGACATTTGCTATCTGAGAGTGTGTATTACGTGGACTACAGGTTTAACAACGCAAGGCAAGCAATCGAGCCGTTGGATGACTGAAATGGCCAAAACGTCGGTTTTTGTTGTACAGTATTTGATCAAAAATCGGGAAAACACCAAGGAACTAATGCTTCAAGGTAAAATCAAATGTTTATCAAGCATGGAGGTTGCACAGTTGTACTGGACAACGAAATGCACCTGTGTGACTTCCTCAGTATATTGCAAGTGAAACTCATGGTCAGTTCCGTGTTCAGTGTAATTGTGGGTGCATATGTCGGGTCTACGTACATCCAAATGCGGGAAAATTGTTGGTGCTCGTATGGTTCTTAACCAAGGTAGCTGAAATGTCAGGCAGTCCAAGAGGCACCATATCGGAGATCTATATCACACACAGAGAAAGGCTGACAGTACCAATCGTTAAGTCGAAACAACAACGAATATATGTGTTGAATGATTGTGAGAGACACTCATTGAAGTATTGTTACGATAAATAAGAGGACGAACTGGAAAAGCCACTGCAGAACTGAACGTTGCGCTGGTGAACCCTGTTAAACACCGGTGAGCACCGCATCAATCTTGACATATTATCCACAGGGACAGAGTACCCCGTACACGGTAGTGAGAAGTAGCAGAAGGACCGTCTGCGCTCGTTTCATGTATATCCACGGCATCCGCCCGGGCACCGTGCTCCGTACACGGCAACGAGAAGTGGCAGGTAGCCTGCACTCGTTGCTTGTAGCTCCACGACGTCCATCCGGTTCAAATGGTTCCAATGGCTCTAAGCACTATGGGACATAACATCTGAGGTCATCAGTCCCCTAGACCTTAGACCTACTTAAACCTAACTAACCTAAGGACATCACAGACATCCATGCCCGAGGCAGGATTCGAACCTGCGACCGTAGCAGCCGCGTGATTCCGGGCTGAAGTGCCAGAACCGCTCGACTACAGCGGCCGGCCATCTATCCGGCGTAGTGTGTACACAGCAGCAGGTAAGGGTAACAGGCAGCTAGGTTGTTCTTGTTTTCCGTAGCTTGGGACTGTCAGCGGCTCTCAGAGGCAGCAACTTCGTGACTGCAGCACGCACCGACCACTTCAGCAGACAGTGTGTCCACTTCCTCTTTCCCATGCCAACTGCTTCCCAAGACTCGAGACTAGCTGACGCTGCTTCACATCCTCTTGTGCCACAGCTAACTGTAGCCAAACAGCAGCACTCGCAGCAAGGCTTCTCTGACATCGATTGGATAAGACTTTCCTGGTACGACTCACCATAAAACGTGCTCTCACCATTTTAAACAATGAAACATGTTGTAATTGGCAGGGAATTGATTATCGTGACTGATGGGAGGGACGGCCGGTGTGGCCGAGCGGTTCTAGGCGCTCCAGTCTGGAACCGCGCGACCGCTACGGTCGAAGGTTCGAATCCTGCCTCGGACATTGATGTGTGTGATGTCCTTAGGTTAGTTAGGTTTAAGTAGTTCTAAGTTCAAGGGGACTGATGACCTCAGATGTTGAGTCCCATAGTGCTCAGAGCCATTTGAACTGATGAGAGGCGCCATCTAATAACATTACAACACTTTTCCGGCTCAAACTCATTTCCACCAGCCCTATGAGCTATACGCTACAAGCTATAATGGCAAACTGACCTCTACACATTACGAGAGGCAGAACCGCCGGTATAAAAGAGAGGCAGAGACACTTGTGTTGTCAGTAGAGTAGGATTAATATCAGAATGGGTCGTTCGGGAACGCTCCCTGAGTTTTAGCGTGGACTAGTGACTGGATATCATCTAAGTAGCAAATTAACCACGGACATTCCAATCCTTTTAAGGTCCCTTAAGTCGACTGTTGGTGATGTAACTGTGAAGTGGAATTAACACAGCTGAACCACAAGACCAGGCAGAGCTCATGTACTGAATGACAGTGATAGTCGAACACTGAGAAGGGTGGGTGCAAAAAAATCGCATGACATAATCGGAAGGACCTAATCAGCAGTTCGAAAGTGCTACTGCCAGTCTAACTAGCATAAAGCGACTTAAGAGAAGTGGGATACAACAGTCGAGCAGCTCTTTTGAAGCAACATATTTCTGTAGATAGTGGTAAGTTTAAGGCTTGTTAAGAGCGACAACGTTGCTCAGTGGATGATTGGAAACGAGTGATTTGGAGTGATGAGCCAGCTACACTGTGTGGTAATCCGATGGAGGGGTTTGGGTTTGGTAAAGGTCAGGAGAAGCTCACCTTCCTACGTGTGTGATGCCAACAGTGATACCCGGAGGAGCTGGTGTTACGGTAGGGGGGTGTCCTTCGTGATGAGGTTGCGGTTCTTTTATTTCACAAAGATACCCAGAAATGCAGACGTTTTCTGAGTAATCAGTATTCTGACTGGCTTTTTGTGGCTCCCTGTCTTCCTCTACAGGTTTTAACCTCTACAACGCTCTCTTGTACATGGAAGATGTTCGATGATGTCTTAACAGGTCTCCTGTTGATCTGACTCTTCTGCTTGTCAGTGTTTTCTATATATTTCTATCCTTGCCGTTTCTTGGGAGAACCTCCTCATTTCTGTTCATATCAGTCCAACTAATTTTTAACCCTTTTTTCGTATCACCAAATCTCAAATTACTCTATCCTCTGCCTCCACAGTCCGTATTTCACTGACGTACAATGCTGTGCCCAAACGGAGATTCTCAGAAATTTCTTCCTCAAATTAAGGCCTATATTTGATAACAGTAGACTTCTCTTGGCCAGGAATGCCTTTTCTTTCAGTGCTAGTCTGCTTTTTCTGTTGTCCTTGCTCCGTCCGTCATGAGTTGCTTTGCCGCCTAGGTAACAGAATTCCTTAACCTCTTGATCCCCAATTCAAATGTTAAGTTCCTATTTATTTTCATTTCCGCTGTTTCTCATTAGCCTACTTTCATCTCTCTGTGATTTACTGTCGATCCATATTCTTTACTCATTAGACTGTTCATTCCAGTCAACAAATCCTGTAATTCATCTACGTTTTCCCTGAGGGCAGCAATGTCGTCAGCGAATCTTATCATTCATATCCTTTCACCCAGAATTTTAATGCCACTCTTGAAAAATATGAACACTTTTTACAGCATTATGTACTACTTACAGTAGAGGTAGAGCCGTATCAACGTGACAATGTGCTATGTCGTAAAGCAGCATCTGTGAGGCTACGGTTTGTGAACTGTCGCATTGCTGAAATTGTTCCTACACCAGTTGTAGTAACTCCCATTTTACGCCTCTAGCACTTACACTTAATTTTAGTTTCAATTTCTTAATTTTCATAAAACTAAACTCCGTCCGAACAGGCCATGAAGACCCAACGTTACCGACCGTCCACCATGTCATCCTCAGTCCACAGGCTTTACTGGATGTGGGTATGTGGCTTTTCGCGGATGATGCTGTAGTATACAGAGAAGTTGCAGTATGAGAAAATTGTAGCGAAATGCAGGAAGATCTGCAGCGGATAGGCACTTGGTGCTGGGAGTGACATTTTTTGAAATTCCACTTTTAAGAGGGAGTGGCAACTGACGCTTGACATAGATAAATGTAATTATTGCGAATACATAGAAAGAAAGATCCTTTATTGTACGATTCTATGATAGCGGAACAAACACTGGTAGCAGTTACTTCTGTAAAATATCTGGGAGTATGCGTGCGGAACGATTAGAAGTGGAATGATGACATAAAATTAATTGTTGGTAAGGCGGGTACCAGGTTGAGATTCATTGGGAGATTCCTTAGAAAATGTAGTCCATCAACAAAGGAGGTGGCTTAGAAAACACTCGTTCGACCTATACTTGAGTATTGCTCATCAGTGTGGGATCCGTACCAGATCGGGTTGGCGGAGGAGATAGAGAAGATCCAAAGAAGAGCGGTGCGTTTCGTCACAGGGTTATTTGGTAACCGTGATAGCGTTACGGATATGTTTAGCAAACTCAAGTGGCTCTCTTTGCAAGAGAGGCGCTCTGCATCGCCAGGTTTCGAGAGGGTGCGTTTCTGGATGAAGTATCGAATATATTGCTTCCCCCTACTTATACATCCCGAGGAGGTCACGAGAGAGATCATGAGAGATTCGGGCGCGCACGGAGGCTTTCAGACAGTCGTTCTTCCCGCGAACCATCCGCGACTGGAACAGAAAAGGGAGGTAATGACGGTGGCACGTAAAGTGCCCTCCGCCACACACCGTTGGGTGGCTTGCGGAGTATAAATGTAGGTGTAGATGAGATGTAGATGTGGAGTGGCATGTGGTCAGCACACTGCTCTCCCGGCCGTATGTCAGTTAACGAGACCGGAGCCGCTACTTCTCGATTAAGTAGCTCCTCAGTTTTCCTCACAAGGACTGAGTGCACACCGCTTCCCAAACGCGTTCGGCATTCCGAATGGTCACCCATCCAAGTGCTAACCCAGTCCGGCAGTGGGTAACTTCGGTGATCTGACGGGAAGCTAATAATTCTTCTAAGTGCTTCAAATTTTACCACCGATTACTATTTGTACCCACCCTTGCCGATACACATTCCCCTCTGGGGCTTTTACCCACTTTTGCGTCTCAGCACTATACCATAAACATTTTATTCGTTATTTTTGCCTTGTTATTTTCTCCCAGTCTGTAAATGAATTACTAAAAATTTTTAATACATTTAATTTTAGATCACTTTTGCATAAATCTTGTAGTAGCTCTTACGCTTTGATGATTAATCCTTGCCTATATTTGCTAATCGAATAGTACCTCGTAACTCACAGCTCACTAACGCCATCTGGTGGTAGGTGTGAACATTTGGCGTACGCCTCGATGTGTTCCCCTGTCCAGTGCTATGTGTATAGCCCGGATACTAGCAGCCATATCTCCAATTTGTTTGCAAGATGAAAGATCTACGTAAATCTGAAACGGTCTTGCATTCATTGGACTACGTGGTATGCAACTTTATGTGGTCTGTTTCTTTCCTTTCCCTTGTGCTGTTTCATGGTGTGTGAAATATATTTTTACGATAAAGCTGGTTACCGAGAGGTACTTTCTCGGCTACGTTATACAGTGCAATGTTTCCGAATGTTTGACGACGAGGATTATTTGCTGTGACGTTCTGTGTGCGCGGTATTATTCTACGTACCTCACACCATCTAATATTCTGTAAGTGTGTTACTGCTACTTGCTGTTAACTCAGATTTCGTGAGATGGTGTCATTTGACTTCTAAAGGAATGCATATTTTTCGTGTAGGCCGGTCTGAAGATGCCTGAATCAAGCGAAACGCGTCATCGAAAAATAAATTATAATTACTTCGACGCAATCATGACCGTTTGTTTCTTCACCTTTGGGAGGAATTAGAAAGTAGACTCCGCTCCAGATCTCAGCGTCCAACATCAGTACCTTTACGTCTCTTGGCTGCCAACCCTCCACAGAAATTCAGAAACCTTGCCGAAAGTGTCCCCAGGAGAGTTCAGCCGTCTTAACGTGAAGGATGGACACACCCCATACTAGTCTCTATATATGAACGCATTGTCCTGCCTGACTCATCATCACCCAGACCAAAGTGCAGGGAATAGAATCTTGAAATTTGGAGAAGGTGTGGATCTCATAGTGTAGGTGTTGTTTAAAAAACAGATTTTTTGAAAATCCACTTATAAGAGGGTGAAATAGGAGATGAAGGGCTTTTTGAAAGTATGTCACTGCTAAGGGAATTTTGAAACTGGAACAACGAAAACTGGTCTTTGTGTTCTCAGTCAGAAAATAAAAAGTATGTGTTTCACCTCTTTTTGAAATTTAACTACAAAGGGAGCAAAATAGTGGGTGAAAGATTGTTTGGAAAATAAATTCCCAGGCTAGAAACAAAAAGCAAGGAAGTATGTGTTTCAGCGTTTCTGGAACTCTGCCACTAAATGAGTGCAATAGGGGACGAAAATTTTTAAGAAAATACTTCCTTATCTATATAAACGGTTTGGGAGGCAATCTGAGCAGCCGGCTTCGGTTGTTTGCAGATGACGCTGTCAGTTATCGACTAATAAAGTCAACAGAAGATCAAAACAAACTGCAAAATGATTTAGAAAAATATCTGAATGGTGCAAAAAGTGGCTGTTGACCCTAAATAACGAAAAGTGTGAGGTCATCCACATGAGTGCTAAAAGGAACTTGTTAAACTTCGGTTACACGATAAGTCAGTCTAATCTAAAATCCGTAAATTCAGCTAAATACCTAGGTATTACAATCGCGAACAACTTAAATTGGAAAGAACACATAGAAAATGTTGTGGGGAAGGCTAACTAAAGGCTGCATTTTATTGGCAGGACACTTAGAAAATGTAACAGGCCTACTAAGGAGACTGCCTACACTACGCTTGTCCGTCCTCTTTTAGAATACTACTGCGCGGTGTGGGATCCTTACCAGGTAGGACTGACGGAGTACAACGAAAAAGTTCAAATAAAGGCAGCACGTTTTGTATTATCGCGAAATATGGGAGAGAGTGTCACAGAAATGATACAGGATTTGGGCTGGAAATCATTAAAAGAAAGGCGTTTTTCGTTGCGACAGAATCTTCTCACGAAATTCCAATCTCCAACTTTCTCCTCCGAATGCGAAAATATTTAGTTGACACTGACCTACATAGGGAGGAACGATCACCAAGATAAAATAATGGAAATCAGAGCTCGTACGGAAAGATATAGCTGTTCATTCTTTCCGCGCGCTACACGAGATTGGAATAACAGAGAACTGTGAAGGTGGTTCGATGAACCCTCTGCCAGGCACTTAAAATTGATTTGCAGAGTATCCATTTAGATGTAGATTAAAAATATTCAACGGCAAATTTATGAAAACTGATATTTCTTTCTCGGTTGGGTATAAAGAAATACTGGTTAGGATATGGAGACTGCTATGGAAATATATCCGCAAGAACACAAGAGGCATGATTAACAAATAATTTGGGCTCCAGCTAGCAGAGTCGCGTTTTGGTCCCAAGTACATTCGAAAAAGACCATCGTTGTATAGCCTAATTTAGCTTGAACAGCTTAGAAGGCGTTCCAGTTTGTGAACAACATAAAGAATTCGGATAAAGAAAAACAGAAAAAGATAACACATATTTTCCGGAGGTCATACAGCCTACGCTAGCGAAACAGTGTTCGCTGAGGTAGTGTCCACTAACAGGTGTCCTCATGTTTTCGAACAGATACTGTACTTGTAGTAGCCACCGAGTACGGGCATGCTGTACACTATTACCCGTCACTCCCACTTAATGCTCTAATGCAGACAGAGACCCGTATACGTTTGGCACTGCGGCTAGACGTAGCCGCAGTGCTTAGTTAAGCGCCGAGCTATTGATCAACACCCAGCAAGAGGGTTATCCGGCGGGAGAAGCACTTTGTTACTGATACGGCCCGCCATTAGCGACTGCGTTAAACGCTCTGTAAGGTGCCCGGGCTGTGGGTTCCGCAGCAGGGATCCATTGTAAAGGTATAGGAGGCCCTCATCAGGCCACAGTGCATGCTTAATGGACAGAAACAAAGATAAGCAGGCGCCGGCCCCACTTTGAGTTACGGCTCGACCTCGTTTAGCCGCGTCACCGCCGGCGGCAGCGCAACGCGGCCGGGCGTCGGTTCTGTGGGCGCCTCTGCCGCGCTCAGAGTGTCACCGGCCCGCTGCAGCAGCGCAGGCGCTGGATCACGTGGCAGGCGGGGCTTCCCAGGACACAAGTATATACACTTAATTTACCTACAATGGCGCTGCCTCGAAGTTGCAGCTGACCTCATAGCTCCACACTCAAGTTTGTAGAATTCTCTAGCTTGTAGCTCTTTTCGGGCAATGGTTGCTCTCTCTCTCTCTCTCTTCCTCCGCGTGAAATATTGAAATTCAAAGGTCACACTCCGTTGCTAAACTAGAAAGGAAAGTTACTGCGTACGACGAACATTGAGAGTTTGCGCGGAATTTACGCTGCTCTCTTTGCAGCTACTGTTTTTAATTTAATTTAGTCTCGCCCTAGAGCGTTGTTAATTAGTCTTTGTGAGCTTTGTGCTGCTGAGACTCTGAGAGGACTTCTATCCCACAGTCCTTTATCATCGTGACTCCCCTCTGTTCTCTCGCCAGACCCCCCCCCCCACCCCCCGTTCCCCACCCCTTACACAGGTCCACTTTCTGTATATAAGTGTGCCTGTCCGTCTCTGTCATGGCTGTAGAGAATATTATTTGACCAACGGTTGACAGACAGTTGTGCCGTGAGGAAGGCCGTTGCAGTTCGGCCGAAATGTCGCTTTTCGTTTATTATTGTTGTTAGTCTTTAGCAATGACGCGACATATACCCAGAAGAATTTTAATCACTTTGACCAAACTTGTCTCACACAAATTAAATCATTGAATACTTCGCACTATGCCAGTATACCAGACCTTTTTCATCACGCCACTTCTAGATCAAATCATCTCAGAGTTCAAATGCTTTTATTTCATAAATGGCAGAACATTCTAAGTACTTCAGAAATGGGAGAATATTCTAAGTACGCCACACGTAACAATGACAGAAAACAGAAGAATCGGGACAGTGAGGTGCAGGAGATGGCGATATTGTCATACGAGTCCTATGTGGACGTAAATCTTTAATAAACTTTAAATACATTTATTAACAAATTAGAGGACATAAATAAGGTCAAACACAAATAACATATCCAGCGATCACTTCACAAGTAGGCAAAGCTTATTATCTAGTACAACATAACAATCCATAAAATACTCTGCCCTCGGAATACTTTTAACCTTAAAATAATCGAAAGGTACAAAAATACGCCATCATATCATAAATAATTACGCAAGCAACAAAGGAATAACAAGAAAGGGTCTAAAGTATTAAATACTAACTCAGGATACAAATTTTTAAAATCCCCTAGCAGAAGGTAAGACACCAAAATCCCAAACTAATTCTGATACAATCAGTTAACAACTAGAACTCTTAATACACAATAGAAACTCACTGACCCATTCTACCACTACTGACAAAAGGCTACATTATTCATTTATTTATTGACTTAATCTGATCTGATTAGGACCATCGGGCCCTCTCTTATGCATACAATACCATTTTTACAACACAGAAGCCAAAGAAATAAGAATTATAGTATGACAAATACTATTAAAATGATCTGAGTGTCTATAGAGGCAATGTGAGTACATAATACTGACTCTGAACTAATAAATTTATTACTGGCGTGACTTGTACCGCTGCTACATCTGCTGTTACTACGACTGCTACTAATACTACTACTACTAATAATAATAATAATGACAGTAATAATAATGAAACTGACTATAAAATGACCAAAATAACGGCATTGATGATGGGAAATAAAAAGAGAATTTATAAGTGAACAAAACAAATGTTATCTGATTTAGCGGTTTTGAGAACAGGAAGTTTAAGCAAACTAGACCAGCTAGGAATACTGGGACAAGAGGAAGATCTAACTTGAAAATTAGATGTACAGGGGTTAGTAATGCATTTAGGGACATTGGTAATCATTATTGTTACTTCAGTACATACAGCAAGGAGAGTGTCAGAACCCGCCATTACGTATCCAACTTAACGCTATTCTTTGAATTGTGTAAGCACTCAGATATCGATAGTAACAATCTGAGGACGCACCATGGGAGCGTGGTGCTAAGCATTGTTGTGAGACGAGATCTGCCTGCGAGAGTGGAACTGTAGTGAAGGCCGAGAGCTCGGAGACAGAAGACGTGTCACGCTGCCCTCATATCGGTGATTGCAGATCTTACCACACTCAAGGCTTGATTTCATTTATATAGCCAGGAAGGATTTAGATGGCTTAACTACGCTTGAAGATAGAATTCAAGGTAAAATTCGCAAGCACAGCGCAGAAGCAATTGCAGGGTTAGGCTCTTCATTGTTATTCCGAGTTTGCAATAATCCCATGTTTTGCTTGTCAGTGAAAGAAGCTTCTCCTCTAAATAATAATGTTTAGTCTTCAAATCTAAGTAATATGCTATGGTTACTAAATGGTAATGTAACTCTGAAATTGAAATAATTTGCTGATCTGGCACTCAACCGTTATTGACTTATGTCATTTGTCATAATCATTATTAATAAGTGTTCATGACGATTCGGAAGTTTTAATAGACTTAATTAATGAAATCCCTTCTCAATAGTTACTTAGTAGTTAACAGAACATAAGCAAACTCTTTTTTATTAAATTACGAGTATTTCTTAGTAA